>NW_009607749.1:228018-230807 GCF_000690535.1 Cariama cristata
CCCCCCCCCGCCCCCTTTTCTGGTGGGGGAAGGGAGTAAATGAAGCACCCAGGATTTTATGATTGGCCCTAATCAGTTTTCATAACAATGAAAGAGTCCCTATTGCATGAATATTAAATTTTGATGAAGCTTTTTTTTTTGAGGCTGTAGATTTAAGACAGCTTGGTTACCAGAACTCCTCTACTCTGTGTCAGCTCTCTGTGAGATACTGAATATTGTAATTTCTATATTTGCTGCTCAGATGTCATTTAATATTAATATGCAAAATACTCATTCCCTTTAAAAATAATGTTCTTATTGTATGATTTATTTGATGTGGAGCTCGGAGTTTTGTCTTTTCTCACATAAAATAAAACACCTTTCAGAGGGAGATGATCTGTTTCTTCCTGTACGTGTGGCACAAAATGTCAACATTCTTCCTGTCATTCTCAGACTCGGTGAACGGTGAAGCAAACATCAGGCACTGCTTGCGTTAAGAGCAGCGAGAAACTATTGAGGTTTTGTTTTCAGAAATGTGCACCGTGAACCCAAAACGTTCAAGGATTTGCAGCCACTGCAGAAATTTCTTATTCGTCCTCCTGCAACTCCTGAATTTTTAAACTTTGATCTGTAATTTTTGCCCCTCAAATTTGGATGTTGCAGCTATAGTCCTTGTGCCTGCAAAAAATACCGGGTCAGACTGCTGAATGCAGGTATTATTCCTGCATTTGGCTCTTCATTTTTCACATAGTGGCTCTAGACAGAACTTGCTTTTTATATTCTTCAAATCTCTGGGTCTAATCCTATAAACACTTACATACTACCTTGCTTAATTGTAACTGTCTACATAATCCCATGATGGATTTGATGAAACTGCTTACATAAACAAACATTGGAATGTACATAAAAATGTTAACATTACGTGTTATCCTGCTCTACTAAAACTAGTGCAAAAATCTCATCCGCTTCACTGAGAAACAAGTTGTTGACCAAAAAGACACATGCAATTTAAGCTTCCCTGGGAACGGATTTAATTTAGAGCATGGCTCTTCTTGCAGGGGCTAACCGAAACACACTGAAATCTGCCGAGGGCCTGGCAGGAGCGAATAACTCTGGACTAACTTTGAGTATTTGGAAAAAGTGGAGAAATTTGAATGACAAGATTGTAACAAACACAAAGGCGCTGTCAATTATACGGATGTGAATCCAGTGAAATGCCCTGAATTGGAGCACTGCTAGAAGGAGCGCCGGAGCTCCCTGAGAGGCTGAACAGCTGCCTGTTCCCTCAGTCAGCGGCTTCCCAAAGCTGGGGATTATTTGGACAGTTCTCCATGTCTTTGAAATCCAGAACTTGTTATCTGTTAATAATAATATTAACCGTATATCATATTCATGTACATTTTGGAGAGTTTCTGCATTCTTCTGGAGGTTTGGAAACCAGAACTGGACAGCTTTTCCTAATAATTCCTATCAACGTTATGCACAGATGCATTATTTCAAATGCACTTTTTTCATCCTTGATTCCTCTTTTAAGATTTGAACTAAATCCCATTGACCATGCAAGGAAGACTTGCAGTATTTGACTTTGTAACTATGAATATTCTTATTCATAAAACCCAGTTTAAGATTTTCGGGTTAATTACCTGAAATTGCTGCCATTTTCCCTAATGTTGATGAATCAGGTTCTCCTTTTTAAAAAAAAGTGAAATAAGGTAAAGGCCTCAGGATAGAATTTGAAAGTTTTAAATATTCTTGTAGACTATTATGAACTTGAGATTTACACCCACGGTCTTCACTGACATCTACAAGGGCTATATGTGTTTATTTCAAACCAAAGTAGGATTTCTTGTAGTACAACCACCAATAAGTTTTTTCCCTTACTTGGATATGTTTCACAGTTGTTTCCTTTTAATATATCATTATGCCAAAAAATTTGAAACACTTAGTTCTTAACACAGAATACAAGCCCTAAATGTGTTCGAGGATGGGGGAGATGATGGTCGTTTATTATTATCATTTTTTGGAAACCGTACAAAAATTATGGCCAGCATTATTACAATCCAAAGGAACACATTGGATTTAACAATGCAAATTACACATTTGGGGAAAGGATTCTTTATTAATCCCTACAGGAAGAATTCAGAATTCTTATACTATTGCTGTGCACCTCTCCATGGTCAAAGGGAATAAATAAAGCAAATTGAAGTTAAAGTAAGGTTGGTTTTATTGTTTGATTTGCTAGTAATCTGCCATGAAAGCAAACTCGTGGCTTAATCAGTAGTGTGAGTGGACAGCTATCTGGATAGTTGTCTAAGGTCCAGGATTGTCACATCAAGTTTTTGTCGAAGTCTCAGCCAGCTAAAACAGTTTTGGTTTTGTTTTTTTGACAGTGAAAACCCCTATTTGTGAGGCTTTGTGAGAAGGCTGTGAGCCAGTAAAGTTACGTTCTGAAGGAGAACATAGAAGCAAGTTAACGAAGAGAAATAAAACTGGCAAGAAAAGTGAGCAATGTGATAGAGCTGTCATGGGAAGCTCCTATTTCTTGGGGAGGTAGAAAATTTGACTTAGGAGATAAGGAGAGAGAAATGGAAAGAAATAGAGAGGAACTGAGCTGGAAGGGAAGAAAGAAGAAAAGAGAAGAAGGAAAGTAGGCCTGACATGAAGTCCAGGTCAGGAGTCCTTGTGCACTTGACACTGTTGTCTACAAATTGTGGTTGACTGAATCCAGCCCAGAAGCAGTTTATTTAAAGCAGAAAGGTGGTGTGGCTGGGGAGGTGCTGCTCAAGGGACCGACTTACTCTACCACAGAG
>NW_009607749.1:230838-252137 GCF_000690535.1 Cariama cristata
TTACCGGAAGGCAAGGAAGGTTTTTAGCCCTTCTTCCTCTCCCATTTCTGACTGAGACTGCTCATTGTGGCACATGTTCCCACTGTGTGTGGTCAGGTTGCATAGCTGCGTAACCATCCTACATTTAGAACAGCTTCGTGTCCGGTCCCGTTAGCTCATAATAACTGTGAGCCTCTTTCTAGACCCAAAATACTTTCTCCACCCAATATTGTCCCAGCTCCTTTGGCACTATCTCCAGGAACTACTCTCCATCCCATGTGGGGAAATGTAGGGAAGGGAGAAGGTTGATGGAGACAGCACAAGGTAGAGGAAAGCCCTCTGGTTGCCTGAAGGTCCTTGCTATGGCGGACAGGCTTTTTTTAATCACAGAATGAAAAAGTTGTCTTTTAATTGCTTTTGATTACAAATGCAACAAGAGGTGAAAGGGAACATGATTCTCTGTATTTGGGGGGGGGGGCACAGAGCTACAGAAAGACTAACATCCAGGCTCTCAGAGGAAATTTGTGGGAAGTCCAAGAGTTGAAGACAAGTCCTAGGTCCCCAGTTGCTGCTTTAACCGCAAGAATCCTGTCATTCTACAGATAGACTCTAAACATATAGCGATAGGATGTTTATTTTAAATTCCAAAGCATCCCTCACTGAGAGACATCATTGTCCTTGGCAAATATTTAGGGATCCTAAATACTCCCTAGGAATTTCTGGCATAAGGGAGACTTAGTCAATTCTGTAAATTCAGTGCCCTAATCACGTATTCTTAATTTTTTTTTGCACATCAGAAGACTTACAAATACATGACTGTGTGAAGCCTTTTAGATTTATGTCTCTGATCCTGGTAGCTGACTACACTAGTTAGGTGTGCATGACTGCACTCCAAAAGCGCATACAAAATCATCTCCACTCCTTTCTCCAACCCTACAAGGAAAGCTACTAATTTTGTAACATACTTCAGTTTCCTCCAAGTGAAATCAGTGAGATAAGGATCTGTAAAAGCAAATGGTTCTTCCTATGCTATACAGTGTCCTAAGTTAAAAGTCATTAAAAAGCACATGTGCTTGCATTTACTGAGCCTTGCTGTCAAACTATAGTGTTAGAGCAAAAAACTTTGGCATTTGGATCTGTGTTTGCCCATATAAATGGAATAAATCTGCTCTTCCTAGATGCCAGTTCCCATGGTGGAAGGATTCTTTCAAACCACGTTCTGTGAAGAGCTGGGTAAAAGGCAGTTAATTGTTTTATTCCCAAAAGATACAGCCATGTTCTGTTCATGTTCTAGGTGAAGCTGAGTTGTAGCTCTCCTCTACTTTGTGCTGATGCAGCTGCATCTGGAATAGTGAATCCAGTTGTGTCCTTGTTCTGTCCCCTTGCCCCATCCCTGTTCAGGAGTGATGCGGAGGAACAGTAGAGGACCACTGTGATGGTCCAGGGCCCAGAGGGCCTGACCTGCAAGAAGCAGCCAAGGGAGCCGGTCTTGTTTTGTTCTAGGTAAGAGGCTAAAGGGTATCTAATAGCAGCTTGCAGCTACTTAAAGGGTAGTTACAAAGATGAGAGCGCCAGTGTCTTCTCAGTAGTGGCAGAAAACATAGCAAGGGGCAATAGCTGAAAACAGCACAAATTTGGAGGTTTTGCTTGGATATTAGGAAAAATATTTCTCTAGGAGGGTAGTACAGCAGGGGGACAAAGCTATGGCCAACCTGATCGAGCATTGGCAATGGTCACGCTTTGAGTGGGAGGTTGGACTTTTGAGACCTCCAGAGGTCTCTTCCACCCATCATTTCTTTGATTCTGTTACAGAGCATGAATATTCAGTTCATTGACTGCTTTTTCTAATTTATATTCTGAGTTTTTAGTGTGATTTTGCTCAAGGCCAAATTCTACTGCTTCTATGTTAAGAAGTCATTTTAATCCCCTCTAATCAATAGGACTATTTTTGGCACAAAGTTCTGGATTGCAAAATCTGCAAATATCTGTATTGCAAATCCTAAAGGGGTTTTGATTTATTTCTTTTTTTTTTTCTTTTTGTAAAACACCTGACATGCTTAATGAACGAGCAAATAAGAAAATTACTAAAGGTGAAGGAGCTTGATGAAACTTGATTACATCCCATCTTTTAAAATTCACACACTACTTTCTTTTCTTTGAACACATACTATGTTTCTCTAAGAAAGTGATAGTTGTGTGTGCATGCGATTTATCTTCCCTTAACCCCTTCCTCTGACCTTTTATTTAAGTAAACTGATTGAAATCTCACTTTAACTTTAATTGACATTGAAAGAAAATTCATTTTTCCAGAAGCCCAGCAGATCAATATGAATTTGCACTCTGCTAAGTTTACTACCTGGAGTTGTTTTGAGAACTGTAAGAAAGCTCCGTTCATGATGGAAAGTATTCAATCTCTGTTGTTACTCTACATTTGCTGTGTGTTATGTGGGTTACCAAAAACTTTTCAAAATAAACTGTGAAATGATCGTACAGCCATTAGAGATGAAAGCAGCCCTTCAGAGTACTTCAGTTTACACTGAAGAGATGTACGCACTCCTTTTGTGCTTGATTCAGAATGAAAAGGGATAATCAAGTTTGGACTGTGATTTTTACTCCAAACATTTTAGACTGTCCAATAAAATCATTGCTCTAATTAAACCAGAGAGTAAATTACGGCTTTCAAGCACCTAGATCACCCAATATATAAGGTGGCATTAAGTGCACCTTCAAAAGCAGAAGTAAATAACTAAATAGCAAATCTAAAGGGACCAGTTCTATCATGGTTTAATTAGACAGTAGAAATTATGGCCAGAAAGAGCACCCTGTCTTTAAAAGTAGCAAGGTCCATTTTTTTTCTGAAGGGATAACATTTGGCTAAATAGTGTGGCCTGACACTAGGTTTCATTAGGTGTAAACGACATTGAAGAGCCTCAGGCTTTAAAGTGGCTTGAGGAGGTACAGGAATGGTATTTTTCTTTCACCTGTCACCACTTATTTTCCTGAGCTACTGGCCAGTAGCCTGGCATTTTCAGCTAATGGGAATTAAATAATACAGCTGTAATACAAATGTTGTTTCTTGTTGCTTGATCTTATGTGGGAGTCATTAAAGTTTAAATAGAAATCTGGAAAGAGACCCGTGTTTAAAATGGTTAAGGACCCTCAGCTAACTTTGGATTTTTATGACCTTCTCATTATAGCTATTATGCACTAACACAACCACTAATGAAAGGCTTGAAACTTTGCGTGGGATGAGGCTCGTTTTGGGCAGGAGGAGGAAGTGACTGTCTGCTCGGAAATAGCTGCGTGTGCCAGCCCGGTGCAGAAGCCCGCCTGTGTGTCTGCTTACTTTTCTAAATTAATTTACAGCTTGATTCACCTCCGCTTTGTACCAGGCTGCTGAAGGGGCCACCCTTGTTACGGGCAGGAGCCCGGGCCAGCCTGCCCGCCGGGAGTTGGCGCAGGCTTCGCTCTCACGTCCCAGCCTTCGGGGCACGTGCCTCTACCCCGGGCAGGGCTTGGTCCACGGATGGGTCTTACCACAGCGAAAGGCCTGGAGAGTTGTTAGTTAAATCTTTCCTGGCAAGAGGCTCTGGTTTTATGGTAATGTGCTCTCAATTACGCTATTGATACAATTTCTGCGTTAGTTTTTAGTATTTCTTCCCTGAAAGAAAAGAATTTTGCTCAGTGTAATACCTTTTGATTCTCATACTTCAATTTATTTGCTCATTCTGTGAAACTTGTACATCCCAGAGATAACAATTGTTGCTATTCCTGGTGAGAAATTTTCTGTGCTTCCCAAAAGAAAGCAATTTCAGTTCTAGCGAGGCATTGCACAACCTGTTTCTGACTGCAGTGGTAGTAAAATAAATCTCAGAAGTGAGGGAAGGATTTTTAGCATCTCTTTCTGGGCACCTTTTTTTTGATGCCCCAGGGTGCTCTCTGCTGCCTTCCACGGGCCTGCAAGGAGCCACGCTGCTTCTTTGTGCCTCCATCTTCCCATCTCTCAAAGAGGCATCGCAATGCCTGCCTCCCCAGTTAAGTACTTTGAAGATTATTGATGTTGCAGCAAAGCTTTTATATGAGCATTTGATTCTAATATTTCTTCCTTCCGCAGTATGTTTTATTCAGGCCAAACTCCTACTCGCTTTCCTTACAGCTAATGGAGTGGAGAATCCTTTGTTGTGGCTGTTCCCTATTGTGGTCCAAGAGGTTTGTTTTGATATGTCAGCACAAGAAGCTTTTCTTTTTATAATTACAGATGTTGTCAACCATTTTGACTACTAATCAAGCTGCAATATGGATTATTGCCTTATTAGTAACACAAGCAGTGCTCCAAAACACACAGCCTGAGGCAGAGCCTCATTATGGAAGACTTCAGGCCAGTTTATTTAGCAAAGCTGTAAGGAACTGGAAATAAGATCTTATACTGGGAAATGTTGAGTAACCTTAACTGTAGACACAGAGCCCTGCTTCCCTTTGGACACACCCTATCCATAGGTATTTTGCTGTTCATACATTACTGGTTTTATGTTAGGAAAGAGCCCACTAGCTGGTATTCAACCGATGCACGAGGTAGCCCTTGGGTCAGCCAGCGTGTTTAGGAAAAGGACTATGAGGTATCTGTCCTAAAACCTGCCTTCTGAGGAAGACACTTGCCTCAAGAGGAAAGAGAAAAGTGGTCAGTGACATAATTTGAATGCAAAATTAAAGACTACTGCTGAACATTAAAATATTTCTTCTAGTTCCCCTGGGATTTTGCACGGAATTCACTGTGCTCCGTGTGAATGGCAGAGGGACTATATTTATACTTGGTAAATTGGCTGGGTGGTCTCCTGAGATTTGAATTGTTTAACACAGAAAGCTCTTGATTTGGGGATATTTTGTAGCATCCAGTGGCAAGATCCACCCACAGCCCCTCAAGGGATGTATTCAAAAGAATATGTCTAATTTTGCATCATGAGTAGCTGGAGAAGAATACAAGCCAGGCATTCAAGCTGCATGATTTAAAGAGCAATAAAAATATGAGATATGAATAGAAAATTATCAGAAAGAAAGTCTTATCTTAAAAGCATACAGAATCGGACTAAATATTTTGATTGGTACTTCCTCCCCCCGCTTCCTGAAATAATTCTGTTCATGTCAACTGAAATATTTCTTGAATTATGTTCATTTTAGTAAACATTTTCAGAGGGAAGAGAAACTGGAGACTGTTCCCTGCCCTCCGAAATGAAATATTTTGACTTCTTCAAAATGGTGTAATTCAATAGCGTTTTTTCCTAATGATTATTGCTACCTAAAACATCTTAAATCATACCTGTGTTTTACAAATATAAGTATACATTATATATATATATATAAAATTAAGGCAGCAGATGAAGTATTTTGTTGTATCCAAAGTGTTTGTATATTTGCTGTAAATGCTTCATTTTTAACCAAATAAAAGTAGAAAGTTTTTTGATTCTTCTCTGCCTAATGAACTGGCGTAACTGATACAGCTTTGACCTCAATCACTAGTGTGTCAATTTGATTCCTCAAATTTAGTAGCCTTCAAATTTCTTTAATAGCATCACAGCATAGTTATATTTCAGACTTCCTAGGCACTGAGAGGAAGCACATGTACCTTTAAATGCCTTGCTCTGAATTTAGCCAGAACTGAGTCTTATTTTTGCATATTTATTTAACTACCTGGGCAGGATTTTTTTTTAAAAAATGTTGCCTATAACTAAGGCACAAACAAACACTAAGCCACTTTGTTGTTTGTCTATTTTAAATGAAAATGTTGCGTTGGTATAGAATCACTCTTGAAGTATTCTTTATCTTCTGAAAATGTTTCCAAGCAGAAATACTTCAAAAGCACATTTTCCATCCACTAAAGAAAACATGTTCACAAAATTGAAGCACTTTTAAATGCCTATGGTAGCAGGTAAAGGAAACAACCATGTTAAAAGAACTAATGAGAAAGTAACCTAGGAACGATCTTGTTCCACTAGACTTATCATTTACTGTGAAAGGAGCCTGAGTTTTGAATATCTGAAAATTGAAGTAGCAATATGCTGTGGGCCAGGGTGGTAAGTGATTTTGAGGGATCAACTTCAGGTGCTTTGAAGGAGACAAGGGTTCAGGGTGGCTTTGCTGAAAGTCAAGCCCATCAAGACCGTCCCGTAGCTGGCTCCTGAGCGGAGGAGCAAGTATCACTAGCTGTGATATAAAAGCTAGGTCCAGCCTGTACCACTTTGGAGCAGGGACCAAGGGGAATAAAGAAGGGGAAGGAGAGTGATGGCATACTTTTATAGTCAGTGTTTTGTCTACGGCAATTAAGTTTTACTTTAAAAAGAAGCTTTTTTTGCTTCGTTGTCTTATTGCTGTCAGTATTGACTTTCTGGTTCACAGTTACATGGTCATGTCCTTGTTTCTGCTTACTATAAGAACTGCCAGACTGTGTCCAGAGCAGCACCTTGTTTTCGGCCGTGTATGGTGGTAAGTCCACAGGAAGAGGCTGAGACGTAGGACATGTACACAGCAGTGCTTCTCCTAACATGTTCTGTGGGTTTCGGATAATAGCGGTTAGTGATCATCCACTGATGGACCTTTATCCCACATGGATTTGTCTAATCCTACTTTGAACCTGTTAATACTCTTGGCCTCTACAATATCCTCAGGCAACAAGTCTCGCATGCTAATTGTATATGGCGTAGCGTTTGAACTGTGAAGAGGTATGTGTTTAGAGCTTAAAGTAGGTCCAGCCTGTCTTTGTAAGAATGACAGCGTGATTCATCTTTGTAACCGGAGGACCTGAACCTAATAAAAGAAATGAAGCATATTTTGAATTGCAACCTTGAGCAAACAGTAAGGTGCAACAGTAAGAAATCCTGACCTGTTTGCGTGAAAACGTGTGGAAGTTGTGAGGATGTGCACAGTTATAATGCTGACTTTTTATGAATCAAGAAATTTCAGTCACCAAACTTGGTCTGAAAACTTTTGCAATTAGTGTTGGTCTTCACAGGGGGAACCTGTGCAATGCAGATGATGAAACTTCTCTGCGTAGTTTGTGCTGCTGTTTGCCAACATGTGCTAGCATCAGGCAGAGTAAATGTTGTGGGATGCTTGGCTGCCTTTGTAGGAAGATGATTAAGAAAAGACAGCCATTTTTAACTGCTCCAGCTTTCTTTTCAAATTCACTTGTTTCATGTGTCATTTGTCAGTTCCTCAGATTATCCCGGGGAACCGGGAAAAAGACTCCTTGTTTCATTCTGTATCAGGCTAGGGTTATGGATATTTCTGGTTGTGCTCTGTTTGACCATCAGCTAAGGTGGGGGGAGAGAGAGAAAGATCTCTGCTGTAGTTTCAGCTGCTGCTTCCTGAGAAAGTGAATACAAAGGCTGGTGGCGTGCGACTGTGTGATCTAGGGAATCTTCTTCCTTATTTGCTTACAGATGAGGTTTGGATTTCTGTATATAGATTTTTCATTTTATGTCTCTCTCTTCCTCTTTTTGTACCTGTACAGGGCTTATACCTTTTGCATCTGAGCACCTGTTCATCCCTGAGTGGTGGGGGACATATCAATGCTAGGCCGAGGAAAAAACTCTTGATTAGGATTTCAGCACAAGTACTGAGTAGATGCCCTCCTCTGTGCCAATATTGGTGCAGCGCAGGTCTTGTGGAAAGAGACAATTTGAGTTTCATAAGCAAAGAGAAGTCCACCGCAGAGAGAGGGATCTTAAATCCTGCCCAAGAAGGATTTATCCTCGTGCTTTCCATGCTCCTATCTACAGCCAAGGATGCGGCAGGTGTGGTGGGCTGCCCACTGGTTGCAAGCCTTAGGCAGCACATACAGAGCCTTACAGAGATCCGAGCACCAGCTCTGAATCGGGCATTGCAGCGACCAGAAATAAGGGTTTCACGTTAAAAGTTGAGCAATGCAGATGTACTCTAAGACAGTAGTACCTCTACATCTCTCCTGTTGACTTTAAGCTGCTTTTAGCAATGCTGAGCAGGAAGAGGATGGCTTTTTTTCCCTAGCAGAGACTAAAATGAGACAAAATGCTTTTGTCCCTTCGTCCTTTTAGCTGTGGAGAACCTAACTTTAGCACAGTAGAGATTATATATATGTCTATGTACATGCACATATGTATATATACACATTCAAGCTAAAATTTTAAATCATTGAAAAACCACAAAGTCTTGAATTAGAAGAGAGGTCAGGGGAAAGTTCATGAACTTCAGCTAGCGCTGCAAACAGAAGCAGCAGCTGGTTCACCTCTCCCAAGGTCTGGCAGCATGGCGGGGCTCAGCAGGACCTTCAGCATAACCATAATGACAGGCTTCTGCTAATGGGGCTTAATCTCACACATACCCTTGGCGTGTATCGTCTAGGGCCAGGCACCCTAACCCGGGCAGAGATGTCATGTTTTACTCAAAAGAGTACTTTGTAATTTAAAGAATTTTAAATTACAGCTTATTAGCAACAGTTCCTTCCTGAGTAGCGTCTAATGTAGCTGCACTCCGTGCCGTGACTGTAGCATAGCTGGAGGTGCGTGGCGTGGCCAGCTTGTGGGATACTAAGGCAATATTTTCATGGGACAAGTAAGGGAGCTATGATTTTCTACATCTGTAAGTACCGAAATACTACTTAAAGTTTGGCTCTGATCACTGCCCACCAAGCAGAGGATATTTGCCTCACCTAGTGTCAGCATCTCGTAGGATCAACCTATAAATATTTGTGCTTTGCTTTTATTGTAACTAATTCTTAGGAAAACAGGACAACTGTTTGAAATTAATATTAGCGACTGATGGCAAGGCAATTCTTTCACAGTTCAGGTTTCAAAAGAATGACTTGAGAGCAGTTAGATTATTTTTATCTCATGAATTTAAATAGACTGCGGCCTTTTGTTTTTCTTTATTCTCGTGAAATATAGTACCATTGTATGTTTAAAAAAAAATATTATGACAACTAGCTTTCAAACAGAGGTTACAGAGCAACTCTTTACAAGGGCCTTTTTGAAGGCCAGTCGTAGTAGGTGTGTAGAAACTGAGGACCATAGAGCTGAAATTACTTTCCTAACTTTGCACAATAAACCACTGAAAAAGTTGGGCTAGAACAAAATTGTGGATGGGCCTAGCCTTGTGCCAGGGGCTGCAGTGATTCCTTCTCCAGCTAACTGTTGCCATCGTGTTTGCCTTTGGATGCCTCTGGTTCGAGTGTCTTAAAAGATGTTCTAGTGGAGGGATGGTAATTAAACCTGGGCAGAGTCAGAGAACAGACTGAGAGAGGAGCGTGTTTGAGAGAAATGTTGGTAATCTTGATTGAGCTTCAGAACAGAAGAGATTTGAGATGAATTCTCCATTTCAAAGCCCACATTAAATGGCTGCATTTGTTGCCAACATGTAGGTTGTAAATGCTGTACGTTTTTTCTTCTGGAGACTTGCAGAACTGCTTTAACCTGGCCCTGGTAAGATTAACATGGTATCCTTTCAATTACCTTGAAGAAAACATGCCAATTTTCTATTGCCTATTTTTAGGCTTCCAGCTGGGCCTAAGATTTGAAAAGTTATTAAAGAAAGCCAAGATCTGAGCAAATGTGCCTGTTATAAATTGTAATATAAACCACTTATAAGTATAGGTTTTATCATCCTGGAGTTATTTCTTAATTTAAATGTTTCATGTGCATGTCTTGGAGATTGGGATGTATTTGGGTGAGGAACGCAATTATAAAAACTATTTCTTTCTATGCCAGACTGTGATTATTCCAGATTGTAAAAATAAAAGTATTACACATCTGTGAAATACCTGACAAACTTCTTTGACAAACCAGATGTTAGACCATCTCATACTTATTTTAAAGATACACACACACAAATGAAAAAATACATGCAAACTTATTTTGTTACGATGATAATGTTATTGCTGTAACATTAATTTGTTTTGCTTTTCATGTCTCCTGCAGCAAGAGCAGTGTGAGCATCTGAGTCTGGTTCCCATTTGTTTTGCTTGGAATGTGTTGGGCTGTCTTGAATATCTTCCGTCGTTATATGGACGGTACATGTGCAATGGCTCTCTTAACGTGGGGCATGGAGACATACTGTAGGTATATAGTGTAATTAACTGCGCAGCTATTTGGGAGCAGCTGTTCCCTATTGTTGTTGCTTAATGTTGTGCAGCACAACAAAGCCTTAAGGCAGCACTTGTTAGCGTTTATGGAAGCCCATTAGCCAGTCTGTGAATGAGCCTGCAAAAGAAGAGGAAATTCTGATAATGATAAACACGGGTTCTTGTTAAAGCTGGAGAACTCCAGCCACCCCTATCACTCAGTGCTGGTAAAGGCTCTCGTCCCTTTGATTTTTACCACAGAGAGGGTCCAAACTCTTTCTCTGAATCAGCAATTGAAAATCCAAACAAGGGAACTCCTTTCCAAGGCAATGCTTTGCTCTTCCCAGCCCACTGCATTTTTTAAAGGAAATCAGAAACTCTTCCTACTGCAATCTAGTTTTGGTGCCAGGATGTGCATAGGAAATAATATTTCCTGCCTGTGCTGGCAAGTTTAGTTATTAAACCGCTTCCTCCAAAAGCCAAACTTCTTTGAAGAAGAAATAAAGTTCAAAGCCTTTTTGAGAGACCATTTGTTGTTCTTATGTGCCTAACCTGAATTTTACGCTGTGTGCCATATAAATAAAAAGAAAAGAGCTTAATCTCTTGAAGATGGACTGGCTGTTGTTCTAGCTGACCAGGTTGGGAGCAGCAAGAACAGGTTACAACAACTGCATTTTTAGGAAGCTGCTTTCTGAAGTTGAAGGGTTTTGTTGTGTTGTTGCTGGAGGTGAGCACCACGGAGCAGGCACAGGGCCATCGAGCAGCTTCGGGCAGGACGGGCAGCAGCGCTCGGCTCCTTGCAGAGATGAGGAAGCTTGTGCTGCCCTGTGTGTTTATTTGGCCATTGGGTAGCTCTGAGTCCAAATGGAAGGAGCAAATACAAGGCAGATACCTCAAAGCACTTTCTTCTTTCTATCAAAGTCACCTCACTCTTACTGGCATTCCAGGTTTAGGTTTTAACGGGCAATATGCACTGTGTGATGATGATAGTTACCCATGCTGTTGTGTAGCAAAAATGATGCTCTGTGACTGGTGGCCAGTCAAAACCAAGGAGGGGAGCTCAGACAATAATCATCAAAGGATCTACACGACAAAAATTTTTCAGAAGTTAAAATGTTTCCGGAGATCATTTGCTGTTACTGCTTGTGCTCCAGCTTTGCCTTAAACAGTATAGAGACAATCAGTTGGGAAAAAAACTTACAGCAAAAAGTTCCCCACTCTGAATCTGATAAAAGTAATAAGGGAGGTTTACAAAGTGTTGTAGGCATTTTCTAACCTTGGAGCATGTTAGCAGTGAGGTACATTTGTGAGGAACAGCAACAGTGAAATGTTTATTATTGTGTGCCTCCTTCCTTTTTGTGAGTATTCTTCTGTGAGGATGGGGCTGCTTTTCATCTGATCTGTGCTGCCAAGGCGGATAAGAGAGGTTTATATGATGTCAGATCTGAAACCAAGAAACCTGTAGACAGGTTCTGAGCAGTGATGCCTCTGGCAACTGGTTTCAAGGCAGAGCTTATGTAGAGTGCCTGAGGTTTTAATAAGCGTATAGATGTCTGAACAGCACATAAAGAGCATGGGAGGTGACAGGCTGACCCAGTCACTTTCATTAATTGGGATCAAGTTACCTTTTTACATCTGGGCAGAATGCTGTGCTGGAGATTTAGGAAACGAACAATACGTTGCCATTGTCTCTGCGCACCGGGTCCTTGGTAACTGGTAAACTGGGTCACGAAAAGTAAGTTCATAGCAACAGGGGATGTTCATGGCTGAGAGAGCACCAGACTGCGTAAGTCATGCTCACAAAAGTGCAAACATAAATCATTGAGAGATCTTTGCAATGTGTGTTTGTCAAAGGCTACTCTTCAGGTGCGAGTTCTACACACACCAAATAAAGCATTGTATTGTAGTTTTTGATGGTGTTTGTTTTACGCTGGTCAAAATTTAGGGATAAATCTTCAGGCAGCTCTGTCAAATACTTTAGTAAGTGATTGAGAAGTATCCAGGTGTCTATGGAATCATGAACTTAATTGTAAGGATGTTGAGTTCATTTTAGGATGATTTAAAAAAAAGGTGAAATAGCAGAAAATCTGTATCCTGGCTGCTTCATATGTGAAAAACCAAATTAAAAACAAAAAGACTGATTTTGTGGAAGGTAAAAATGTGAATACTTACTTTGTTTCACTTCCAGGTCAGGCATCTTAGACATTTCTATCAGTGCAATTAGCATCTTGCAGGAAGGATGGCATATTCTGAAGTAGTTTGCCAAAGCAAGTTTTTGAGACATTTGTTCTAGTACAAACAGAGCCTTAAAACCTCAACGTGACAGTGAATAGAAAGCACAAAACTGTAGGCCAGGGAAAGGGCCTTGGAGGAAACTTATGGGCAGTGACTTGAAATCCCAAATTTGTTTGGAGAAAAAAAATGTTGGTATTTGAGTCTATTTTATGTCACCAATGTCCCTGAGTGAACCTTAAGATAACCCAAACATTTAAAAATCATAACTTAGGACCCACAGCACAGAGAGGATTGACTAAGTGTGCTTATAAAACACGTTATCTTTCTTCAACATGGAAACTCTTCTTGTAATGTTTGACAACACACTTGTAGAGTTGAACTGGACTGACTGATATGAGAACAGAAAACCAGGCTTGGTTTTGTGAACTCTGAAGAGTTTACATTTTGAAAAATATTCATTATTTCACTGTACTACAAAATCAAATTGCAGATCCTTACAAAGATATTTCAGGAAGTGTTGTCTTCTGGGCAACTTTCCATAACATTTTCAATTACATTTTTATTAAGGTTGAATTGATTTTAATCTACTTTTTGAGTCTTTGGCATGCATTTTGGTTATTTTTGAGGCTTTTGCATAAGCGTAAGGCTAGAAGCCTACACGAAAGCTGAGTTTCTCCTCTGGTCTTACGTGTTAGACGTGTGTATATTCTCCCATGTATAAATTGTGGGTCAGGCAGTGAGCAGCCATAAGTCCATATACTGCCTAGAATGAGGAATACACCTTCTTTCTATTCTCTGTTTGCCAGCAGTCACTGCCCTGGTACCTGGGCTGCCCTCCTGGAGGTATTCAGAGGGTGTGAATACTCTGACCCTTGAGCAGTGAAAAGCATCAGCTGCTGACTCTCTGCATGGCATCTAAGGTTCCCTGTACTGGAGCCTTCCCCAGGAACATTTGCTTCAGCTGCTCTAGCTGAGTGGAAAAGCCTGTTTATTCCCTCTGCACTGGGAATTTGAATCTTCCCAGCTTGGTGAGTGCTGGCTGGTGATGGTCTGACCAGCACTCAAGTTCAGCCTCGTTCGAAGTTCCTGGGCTTAAGTATATCGCTGCCACGTTATCTTACTCCTAAACAACAACATCTCAAACCTCCGCATCAGATACTACTGGCATCTTCACATGAAACTCTTTTTTGAAATGATAGATCAACTTAAAAACATGAATTTTTTATGGTATGAGAGAGTTTGGAGGAATTTGGGGGGAAAACAACATTCCTGTTTTCAGGCATTGCATTCTAAAATAGTCATATCTACTCACTTTATTCAAGTGAATCCAATCTGGGTTGAAACTAAGGAAATGCAAACCGCATTAAATTCCATGTTTATATTTTAAAAGTTTGATATGCGTATACTTATTTTTTGTTACTACTTAGTAGTTTTTATTGCTGCAGAACCCAGAGGCTCTGCTTGGGAATGGGAGGGAGCCTGTTGTGCAAGTTGTGATGCAGAGGCACAGAAAAAGACATCCCTGCCCTAGCGACTTTCTGAAGTTTTGCACATCATGGCATCTGAGGACAGATTTAAGTCTCTGTCCCATCTCTCAGTACTATACTCCACTTAAAGAAATTACCAACCCATACTCTTTGAGAATTTCAGGCCTGATTCAAAATGAGAACAGCTCTGTCATCTCTGCCGTTCTGGATTGGTTTTTTTAAAGAAGAGAAATCTTGTACTTGGGCAACAGAAAGAAGATCCCGTGAAAGATGGCTTCTTTCATCACTGTTTTTTTTTTCTTACAAGTTGGACAAAAATGTTTAATGTTTAACTCCATCTGCTACTTGCAGAAACCTGTTGACAGTTGGCCCAGTCATCATCTTACTGAAATCAGTGGAAGGAATCTAAGTGGGTATAACAAGCCTGCTATTTTTAGCGTAAGATACAAGGAGAGGTTGCTGGATGTATAGATTTGACTGGTGATTCTAGTGTTGCTTAATGGAATTAAAATAGCTTGTGTTTTCAGGTATCATTAACTGCTCTAATTTCATTAGTCTATGAACCTCTTCCCTGGACTACAGTTTCACCGCACTAGTCACAGGAAAAACGGCTTACAGACTCCACGTGAAATCTATATTTACACAATTATAGCCACCCCAGGAAAATGCCAGTCGGTTATTTGGGGAGCTCTTAAAATAAAACATGTCTTGAAATCATGGTTTGGGGGAGTTATGGGGGTTTTGTTTGTTTTTATCTAGATTCTGCATTAGCTTTTTCGTCTGAAAGCATGACACTGATCTGTCTGACCAATGTACTATGCAGTCCCAGGGAGGCAAAATTTAAGAGAAGATTCAATCTAGTATAGAGTATCTTGTCTATTAAGTGTTGTCAACTCCTAGTTCCCTTGCCCAGTGTACTAAATGTGTTCTGACTGCTTTTGTTCATATATACATAACAAAAGGTGTCTCAGAGTACTGAGTCTTGCTATAATGAGAAAAAATGTTAAGAGGAAAACTCCATGTTGAACATTAAAGTGACAATCCTATTCAAACTACCGGGGCGGGTGATTCACACCGTCTGTGCCATGTTCTGTAACACGGGGAAACGAAGGGAACCAGACAAGGGCTAGTGCTTAAAATTACATGAGCAAAAGAATGTAAATGGAAATCAACAGACTACTGATTCTTTATTTCATTTGCAGAGCTTAAAAAATAGTAGTTACCATCAGAAAAAGAAGCACAAATTTTTAAGCAGAGCTGTTTGCTGGAATAGTACGTATCTTCCTTTGGCAGTCATTGATCTATTTTTCACGTATAAGCTATACAGTGTATTAGCTGTATATATTAGCTAAGAGAGTATGAGTTCTCGAAGGAACAGATGGTTATTCCCAGCCTGGACAGCACTTTTTAAACATTAAGAAATCTATACAACTGTTCAAGTTAATTACCTGGCTTTTGCAACTGCGGTTTTAAAGCGCAGTGTGGACTTAAACCATCCCTACCACTAACATCCCTCCAAAATTAGACGTTTCCTTTCTTATGCCCTCTTCATTTGCCATGCACTTTAAAAATGACAGTTGTTGTCCCTATGAAGATTAGAAGATCCATGTTGGGTATGTCACATGCTTTGATGGTAGTATTGCCCCAGGCATTTGTCATCCAACCTACGGGGATAACAATGTGTAATGGTAGTGCTTTTTTCAGAACACTGTAAGTATACAGATATTATTAAATTTTACAATTACCACAGGGAATGAATCAAAGCCTCCAATAAGCAAATGAACTATATATTATTGCCCTGCCTTTATAATTTTTGTTCAGTACTATCTGATTGCATTCCTGTTATCACTTAGTTGTTTCTCTGCATGTAGTTTTATCTAATTTCTCTTTATTTCAGTCACTTGCAGAGGAGATGAATGGATTACTTCAGACTAATTGCTACTTATTTAAAAAACCATCAGCCTTCTGTAAGAGTTTCAAATCAGTGGTTTAAGCTAGCTTTTACTATCTATGGTATTTATCTTGAAGCATTTCATCACTGTAGAGTCTGTTAATAAGTCATTTTTCTAAAGCCGCTTTCAATTTGCCCTTACCTCATCTGCCAAAATTTTTAACACAAATAGATTATCACAGTTAAGTAGATAATGAGATATTTACTTCTTTTAGTAGCTATATAGATTGGAAATTCCACTGATAGACCTTGCAGTTGTGTGGGTTTCAATGTAAAGTGTCTGACAGGGGACTAGAATAAAAATAAATATTGCATTATCTTGATTTCTCCATCCTTATATGATGGAGGAAGCAGCTGCATTATTTATCTAATTGCAGGAACGTTATGAGTATGTTTAATTAAATGTAAGAGTACTTATTAATACTGGAAAAGTAAACAAAGGATAAATGACAAAATGTGCTCAAGTCATCTAAGACTGTTTAATTCAGAAGTGTTGTACCCATTCGTATAATTATTGCAGTATGTGTCTGCACATCAGAATCAATGTATCCAATCTATATTCAACAGCATATCAATTTCTCATCTCCCTTAGCAAGCTTTCTTCTTTTCCCAATGCAATTGGATAGTGAGTTCATGGAGCCTAATTCTCACATATGCATTTGCACTAATTTTCTTTGGGCTTCACCTATTCTTCCCTTGGTGTGAGAGCAAAATCCAGCTTCCTATTGCTGATATATAAAATATTTGAAGTGGTTATGGTTTCAAAACACGCTTTAATCCCAAAGCATTGAGTGATGCTTGAGCAGGAAACGGGATTGTTGTAGGCCACCTGAAATTAAGCTTCAGCAACACAAGTTGCATAGTTTAGTTTTTGCACTCATTCTAATTGATGCTTCCAGCAACAGATCCAGCATAGTAACCTCAGGTGAGCACAGTCTTGGTTATTGTTGGTATCAGAGGAAAAAGCACAGCGCAGGAGTTAAAATATTTACAGGTCTTAGGGCTCTCTGAGGGAGTAGTTGACATTTCACAGTTAAAATATGGTTTTGCAGGGATGTAAACCTTTATTTGTCGGGTGAAGGTTTTCACGTAAGTGGACAGAACATAAAGATCCTGCAGGATGTGGATTCTGATGAAAGACATGTTCCTTGTGAAACAGTCCTTATCTTTACAACCAGCTACCTGAAAAGACTCAGTGAAAGCCATAAGACATAATTAGATCATGGAGTTTGATCCCTGCCAAATTCATAATTTAAGGCAATGCTTAAGTCACATCTCTAAAAACAACAACATAAAGGAACTGCCATTAGTGCATGGGACTGATGCTTTCATGTGCTAATACACTGATCACTCCAATTTTCTGTTAAAATCGGGACTCAAGAAGTCCTAACTTAATCAGAGATGGCTTTTTCTTAATTATTTCAGTTTTTTAAAGAATTTTTTAAAAAATCCATTAACATATATTTTTAAGTCTATTAAGTGTCATATGCGAAAGTAAAGTTTGGAAAAAGTGTGTTTTGCTTAAGGGTAAGCAACTCTTTGTTCAGGACTTATTTCAATAGATCAAGCTTTCCAGCATATCCATTCTTCCTAGGCACTCCCCATCTTTCACAAATATAGCAAAATAAACATGAAGGAATATCATCAGGAAGCAGATATGCTGCTTGTGTAAGTAATTATGTCCCTTGTTAGTTCACTATAAAGTAATTTTCTCTTCCCCCCCCCCGCCCCCGACTCTTTACATTTCTTAGTGTGCCCTGGAAGGTATTTTTACTTAATTTTGTTTAGAAATTTGAAAAGCAAGAGAAAGTGAGGGATGATTACAGACTTTATTTAAGGGTTTGATTTTGGTTTCTCTCTGTTCTTATATCAAAGATAAAATGGAAGTGGTGGTGTCATGTTCAGGTAATGAGATTTTATATTAAAAAGAATAAATTAAGCTCATAAAGCCAATGGCAGGAGGGACATGAGGAACCATTTCTAGCTCACAAAAAGGACTTTATACATTAATGCAGTGAGCATCAAGAGTTATTAGGAGATGAAATTCAAAGCTCAAAGGATGTCAAGTGCTTCAAAAGCAGAGGCTTATTTTGTATTGTTTATATTTAGAAGTGATATGGAGCTCCCTTGAAATATTTTACCCATGATGTCAAAATCAAAAGCATTACGGGGGGAAAAAAGAACTCGGGACGTTTTCCTTGCAAACAAGAGTTCTGTCCGTGACATGCCAGAGGATTCCTCTGAGGTACAGATTTGTACGCAGCACTACTTACCAAAAAAAATACAAACATCCTCTCTGCTTAGCTGCACCTTGTTGCTTGCCTTGAAAATTCATAGTACACAGAAAGGCTTTACCGTAACGTTCACTACTCTTTTTTTTTTTTTTTTTTTGTGAAAGTAAAACCCTGAATCCTGGAATATCAGTATGTGGTCATTTTTTAAATAGATATTTTTTTGAAAAGCTGTGTGACATTTTTCTTTAATGGCTGATTTTTTTTTAATGTCAGCTACATTTTTAAAGCATGAGGCCTGGTTGTAACTAGCCTCGGCACTGCTACTGTACATCAGACTGTACTATTTGATCATTAATTTATCACAGTTCTAGCAGTTTGTTTGACAGGTGATAGTGCTTTCATCTAATGGCTACACAGCAAGTGTGTGGTGCACTGAAGTGTGGATGCCACTGACTAGAGTTAGAAATCAGCAGACAACAGCCACTTTGCAGAGCTTTATCGATTTACCAGAATCATTTAAAGATATGAAACAACTGGAATAATGAATGCCAATTCAACTCACTGTAGGGTTCTTTTCTGATAGTTATTTAGTTTGGAGCATATTAATAGAGTTTCGTTGCTAGTGTTGTTGGTGTTACAACTATTTGCAGTGGTAAAAGAGGTGCAAAAATCAAGATGCAAGTTTGAGTGTTTGTACTAGAAATACAGTGTCCATCTTCAGTGCAGCTTAGGAAATGGATATTTGGGAGAAGTATGAGGCATATTGGAATATTATGAATATTTAGCCTCTAAATTCAGCCTTTCTTAAAATTACCTGCTGAAAATGTTCTCTGAATTAGGTATATAAATACAAATATTACACTGATGGGATGTGCAACATAAGGCATCTTTTGCAAGCAATGACCCCTGCAGTGTGTACTTTTATCATCAAGGGAAACAAATGATATTTAACCTATTACCTTTTGTTTCACACTATGTTCATGACAACATAAGTGTAAAGCATGATGTCCGTGTCACAAGTTGTTATAGTGCTGGTACAGCCTGGTGCGCTCCAACTGTGCTTCTGGCCAGGACTTGCCAGGTGAACTGACTGCGCAGCACATCTGCGGCACGACGCGTCTGCATGTTGCCCATGAGTGGAACTGCCATGTGCCTACAGAGTTGCTCTGCGTGAGATCCTGGCTGGATCTAGGGCTGCAGTCAGGCCGTTGTGCATATGGCAAGTCTGAATCTTTAAATCCTACCCCACAATGTAGTTATGTCCAGAGGACTTCTGTATATGATGGCTCAGATTGCTGCGTTTATCTGTCTTTGCCAGAGGCCTGTCTTGGTTTTGGTAAATTTGCGGGGATGGTGCGCTACCATGAATCCAGTGCCCTGGTTTACTGCAGCAGAACCTAGGACCCGTTCTAGCAAGATGCTGAAGAAAGGGTAACCTGTAAACCTGTTGGCAGCCCTACAAACTTCAGAGACTCTCCCGTCCTGAAACATTTGGCTACAGCAGGTCTTAGTTGAAATTATATCAAGAGGTAGAAGGTAGAATACTTTGAATTTTAATTGATGCCAATAGGCTTCTGTCTCTGATGTTGGACAAGTCAGCTTAGGCCAAAACTCAGATGACTCATGGAAGTTAATTAGTTTTCTGAGTTGCTGGTTGCTCGTATTTCATGCTGAAGTCAATAGGGAAACTCCCACGTGTTGTAGTAGGAGCTGGAAACTGGCCACGCAGCGTTGTGGGACATCCAGAAGAAGCAGTGTTGCCTTTTGTAGTGGGGACAGTGGGAGTTGCTTACAAACATGAAGGAAACCAAATTGAGGCCAAAAGAAACTTTACTTTCCTCCACCTTAGTGGTTGTTACAAAAATCACAAGTAAATGATAAACGCACAAGTTTGTCAAACATTTTCAGTATTTATTTTAAACGTACTTGGATGCAGGCGTATGTGCTGCCTTTTCTCCTTTTAATTGCAAGTCACAGCAACGTTGATGTCTGCGGGGTTGCCATGTAGCTAGTCCTGAGTGAAATGATACTTACTAATCTGAAGTTATTACTAGACCACTGTCTCTAGGTCTGCAGTAGCTCATCAGTGTCGATGAGTTTACGTAAACCTTGCTCCATGAAGGGCCCTGTTTCTTGGTTTCCTATGTCAGCAGCTGAGTGTGGATGACAGTATTTTGCTCAGGAAGCACTAGTGGGATTGCCAGGCCTGTGTTATGTGGACTGCAGGCAGAATGATGTCAGAAGCTGACATGCCATAAAGATCTAGATGCCTGAGATCTAGAGCCCGCCTTTGCTGAAGCTGTGAAAATTTATACTGGTCAAAAATCGACATGGGGATCTCAATGTATAGATAAATGTGCGTGCATTAGTAGAGCTTGTAGAGGGTTGATAGTGAACTCTTTTTGCTGTAGGCTTTTAAGTTCTTGTGGTGTCAATCTGTCACATTTCCAATCTTGTTTGATTTGTTTGGAAGAAAGTTCTCTAGTTAGTTCTAAGTAAAACCTGGTTAGATTTAATTGGTATTAAAGTGAATGTGATATCATCTGCTCTGGTGAGGAACTAAAGTGGGACTGTTTTAGTGATATTTTTTTAAAAAAAGAAAAGCGAAGAAAAAAGAACTGTGCTTTCATCTTGCTCTCTCTCCCTTCGCCATGGAGTGCCAGTTAGGAGTTACTCAGTAATGTGTAAGCTGCAAATCATGATCTGCCTATTTGCCTTCCTGCTTACAGAACCACATGCTAAAAATACCCTGGACGAGCAATTCCCTTCATTTTCTCACTTCAACTTGCCAATTCCCAGTCCACCTCCTCCTCCTTCCACCGTTTGAGTGCCAACTTGAGGAATTCTCTTTACATTTTTGGCTATCATGTTTCCGGGAGGTAGGATGGGTTTCCCCACAGCCAGCCTGGCTATAAATAGCTGCTTGCCTGAATGAAGAGCTTGCGTCCTTGGCAGGTGGTCTGAAAGAGCAATTGCCATGTGACGGAGCCATATCTTGCCTTATCTTCTCCTAGAAGTACTGCCTCTGGTTCTGCAAGGTCTTTCCTGGAAGATCCTGCTCACATGATTTCAGCATTAACTCCAGACGCATTTCCACCGTGATGGCAGGGGAAGTGCTATGTGAATTTTTCCGTTTGCAGCCGGATAAGGAGGTTGGGCTCAGGAGAGCAGATTCTCCTCTCCGTTGCTGCTGGAAACCAAGAATAATTCAGCTGGAATGAGTGAGGTCCTCCCAGCAATAGCCTTAGACCACAGAGATCAAAGTCTGCCCTTCCTTCATATTTTAAGCTGTGCTTCAACCAATATGCAAACTACATTTTTACCTT
>NW_009607749.1:252147-263213 GCF_000690535.1 Cariama cristata
TAATTCCCACAGTTGAAGTCCTGGCTTGACCAATGATTAATATCCCCCGTCCCTCCAACACAAAGATGTTGCCCCCTTGCCCTTCCCAACTGAAAATCCCAGCCACAATTTGTATTTTCAGTGTAATTAATACGTACGTCTACAACCCAAGTCCTGAATCTCTGTCCCCGGGGCTGCCTGTTCCCACTCTTGCCACCGCTGCCGTGGTTTGGCAGCCGGGGGCAGGCGGAGGGGGTGGCCTACGTGAATGCAAATGCATGGCAGCAGGCAAGCTTGGCTCGGGTCGGCTTGTTTGTTTGTTGTTGCTGTTTTTGCTGGCCTTGCTCATCAGAGCCTAAATTTCTGGAAAACATCTAGTGTGATTCATGTAAACACCGAAGACAAGTAGGATTGGACTTGCTGAGGGGAGGAATAAAAAGTGGAGGGGAACAAACACTTGACGGGGATCGGCTGCCCGACGTGGCGCAGCGAAGACTGGGATTGAGAGGTATGCCAAAAAGCTCTTTGTCTCACATGCACATTAGGATAAGTAACATTGCTCCTCGCCATCTGTCTCTCTCTATGAACCTCTGCCTCGTTCCCATGTAATAAGAAGATTCACAGGAGTACCAGCTGTGACCTTACAGGGAAGCCTGAGAAACTTTGTCTTTTTAACCAGCACTGGGAGAGTCAGATTTGGCACCGTTGAACACAGTTGTGTGTGTGTAATTTTCTTGTTGTTGCTCTGTTGCCATCTCTTCCCCCAGCAGTCATGCAGTGTTCATAGAAAGATGAAAGTCGCCATGGCAGTTCAGGAGAGGCTGGCAGCTGATAAACATGCGTTTTGGTGGGGCTGTTTTTTCCTTTGTTTCTTCCTACTCTAATAAGGCTGAATAACACAAGGAGAGGAGACCATCAGATGCAGCAATTTCCTAGTCCTTGGTTGCTCATATGGGCCAAGAGGACCAAAGTGGTAGTAACCAAAATGAAAAAAATTGTGTCAATGTTTGTTTTCTTAACCCGGCACAAAGCATATGGAAAGGCTGCCAGCTTCAGAGCTCCCTTGCAGACGTGGTGATGTGTTCCCCTACAATTAAACGTAAGCTGTATCCCTCATACCCCGTCTGCAGGAGGTTTGCTGGCAGCTAACCTTATGCGTGTGGTTGTGCCTATGATTATGTTGTAGATGCCTGTGCAGCTGTAATGCAGGTAAATTTACAGAGAGCTTTTCCATAGAGCAGGATCCAAGTCCCTCTGTTTCACATGTTCATGGCAGAGCAGACTCAAAATTCCCTGACCCATAAATTTGTGGTGACACCTGTGTGAATGACTCACTTTTAGGTCAGAGTCATTCTAAAAAACTAGGGGGAAAATGTTTCAAAAGAAGAAAAATTTGATTCTTTGGCTAATCAGAATTTAAAGGAAGAAATTTAATATGGGTTCAGCTAAACCATGTAATTCAAACCCAAATTAAGCACTTGAACTTCAAACCTGGTTTTAGTACAGTGAAAATAAATTTCAAATTGAAATGTTTCATTTTTTTTAATATCAAAAGAAGGATTTTTATTTTTTCATTAAAAGGAACTACCTGAAAATGTCATCCACGCAGCTTTTGAGGAATACTGCAATGGATCTAGATCTGCATTTTTATTGCTGAAAAAGTATAAGATAAAAAAAGTTTCCATATTGTAATTGTAAGGCAAATAAAATTCCATGGGCATTTTTCTGGATAAAATAAATGCTAAGTTTTCTGAAGTAAAAGAATTAGACTAAGTGCCCCTGAAATTTCCCCCTTGGGCATCCATATTTCTTGGGAAACTCATTGTAACTGTATGAAAGTAGTTCCTCCAAACTTCACGCTCATCGGTGTGGAGATATTTCAAAAGCTATTTAACCTTAAAATTTAAAAAACTATAACAAAAGTTCATTGTCTCCCCCTCCTTTGCAATTGTCATGCGAGGGGAACTTAGCTTTTCGCTGGGACTGTAGGAGTGTATGTTAC
Source organism: Cariama cristata (assembly GCF_000690535.1). Lineage (NCBI taxonomy): Eukaryota > Metazoa > Chordata > Aves > Cariamiformes > Cariamidae > Cariama > Cariama cristata. Next base: position 254,129 of record NW_009607749.1, read on the forward strand.
TGAGAGACTTGAAAATTGCACCCAATATCACCAAGAGCAGCAGATGGATCTGTCAGCTGTTTTGCTGAAAATGGTGAATATCTTCCCTGGAACATTCATAAGTTGCCTGAGGCAAAATTTCACAGTGGAAACAGTGAGATTTCTCTTTACATAACATTCCTAGTACTCACGAAAGTCTAGGTCCCCCCGGCTCGTCGGATTAAAATACCCATGAAGCAGAAGATGATGAATAGGCACAGCTGGGCTGCGAGAAGGGCATTTTCAGAAGTCCTCGGCCATAGCCTAACCGCAGCCCATCAAAGCTGCAGCGAGCAGCAAATGAACAGTGTCTTTAGGACTTACTGTTGTCGCTTGTTTTCACATTTTGGTGGAGACTGAAGGAGGCTCTGATGATGACTTTGTGCCTCTCCCCTTCCACGGGGTCTCAGCGGTGGAGCGAGCAGAGTCTTCCTCGTGTGGTCACCTCGAGGGCTGTATGGGAGTGTTCGAGTTGGGAATTGGAGGTGTCCCAAGTCATGTATCATAACATACTCGCTGCCTTTGATGATATCCACATCTAAGAGGAGAGCTAATCACAGCTGTGGAGATAAGGGAAATCTGCTGTGCATGTGAACATATGTAGGTCCCCAGGTAGAGCAACATTTGGGCCTCGGGGAAAGGGGCCACTCTTTGCATTGCAGAAAGGCTAATTTCAACAATACAGCTTGGCACTTTTCCTATCTGTAAGTACTTTGGAGAGTTTAAATTGGCTTTCTGCAAATATTTGTGAGCCTGATCCAAGGCCCTTTTTGTTGGGCTTTGTTTCAGACAGCGTGAGTAAGACCTGATCATGTTGGTGTTCACCAGAAAAAAAACCCCACAGTTCCCCTGAATTTGTTCCTACGTTTTACTGTTTGCTTATAGATACAGTGCAAACCTGGTGCTCTCTTCCAATTTTCTATTGGAAATAAAGATTACAGGCCCAGGGCAGGTGAATTTAACAAAGGGTTATCTATGCTTTCAGGTTAATTTGTTATTAAGGCAGGGTGTGAAATTAAAACCCAATAGCTGTCTCTGAATAACTATGCTCCAGAGTAAGAATATCTTTTGTTCAAAAGGTTGTTAAGTGGACAGAAGTCAATTAAGATCTGCCCAGGTGGAGTCTACTGCAATAAGAGGACTTTAGGCACTGTCTTAATTATAATACCTTTTAAAAGTTTTTTTTCTTGTTACTACTGATTTTTTAATGCATTATGATGTCTGTAGCCAAAAATAATGTTTAAATCTCTCTTAACTTTCCTTAAATGAAATACTTATTGCAAAAAGGAAATCAGAGGTGTTTCTGAGAGCGAGGTTTGTTATGGACCTCCTAAGTGTTTGAAGTTGGCTGGCAAATTTGCAAAAAAGCAACGCAGGACTGCAGTTACTTGTGTAGGTCTTCCACAGTTTTGCTCATCCATTTTCTGATGACCTGAGAAACTACTGTTTATGAGTTTGCATATTACTACCATAGGCAAAAAAAAAAGGAGAAAGTACCATGTGTGCACTTATACCGAGGGGGATTTCCACACAGTTTCCAAGGTTCAGCTCCAGCTTTTGTCAAATCTTACCCTTGGAAGCCTGAAATATTCAGTGGCTTTGTAATAGGAAGCATTGGTACGTTGGAGTTTAGCCTTTTCTATCAATTGAGCAAAAGTTATTTTAAACAAAATCCTGGACCAAAAGTGGAAGATTTAAGATATCTCACATCAGCTATGTGCAGATAGAGACTTTGGGTCAAGTTGTGAACTCAACTTCATACGGTAAAGGTTTGTGTGGTTAGTCTTAATGGGACCAGACTCCTAATGGGCGAGCTATTGAACAAGTGCTTGCAAGTACAGGGATTGCTGTCTGGTCGCTGGTAAAGCAGCCCTGTCGTTTGAACAGAAGGAATGAAAGCTCTTGATCCAGGCTGCCATGAATTGTGTTTTATTTGAAATCTGATTAGAAAGTTTGGAATGTGACTCAGTCTGTGCAATAAAACCAAGAGTCATTTCTGGTGAAATTCCTCCTAATAGGCCTGGCTATTTGTGTAGTATGTCATCTGCTGCGGGATGGGGCTTTCTTAGGTCCTTAACTGGCGAGATGGCCCAGTGGGTGAGAACACCTACCAGGAAGGCCTGTGAGCAACAGCTCAGGCTGAGCAAAATAATGCAGGATGGGCATCTGTGAAAGTGTGAAAAGCTTTAAGGCTTTCCTCTAGTGTCTTGTTTTCTCAAGGGAACCATATGGCAAGCTCTGCGGACAAAATGGATAATATTTTATGTTCAAAGCAGACATCTAATTGCATTTCCCAGCCACTGGGCTACAGCATATTTACTAATTCTGTCTTCTGTGACCCAGTGTAGCACTCTCATTTACACATGTGTGAAGCACCGTGGTGCAACCACCACGTCCCTCTGGTCTAGCATGTTTGTAGTAGGGACTACAGATGCTCGTGCCAACCCTCCTTGTAGCTTGGACATAATAAAGCAGAGGGAAAAACTCTGAACAAACCATTTGGAGCCTGATTTCAGCTCCCTCTACACTAACCCAACTATGACTCGATGAAAATTTTTGTTCTTTTGGGAACCTGACCTTGTTGCCTGCACACCAAATGCAGGCAGAAACAAAGAGGCTGGAGAATGAAGGAAGATAAGACCAAAGGTCCTTGGTTTTCTATTTATCATTAGGCTTTCTTTTCAGGGGAAAAAACCCAAATAAATAAATGTGAAGAAGTTTATCCTAATTCAGAGAATAAATACAGAGCATAATAGCGCAAAGCAGTGAAAGGAATGACTGCTTCTGCCACTGGACACTTAGGATATCATCCCTCGGGCCCTACACACAATCTTGCAGGCCCTGAACCAGTCTTGGAACTGAAAGGGTCACTGAAGGTAGAGCTGCAAGTTTGATCCATTTTGATGTTTCTTTTTTGCTTTGCTGTATAGTTCTGGGTAGTCCTAATCTTCATCAGTAGCTGAGGATCACCAGAGGAATTTTTACAGTTTCTGCTTTCTGTTTGTTTCAAAGGGGTTGCATTTCAGGCACCCTTTATCCTTTTTCTTCTGTAGTGAGAAGGATGTGTGGCATGGTGAAAAGCTGTGAATAGTCCTCCCGACATCAAAAGCAGCAACAGTAATGTCCTGCTTGACTGTGACAGAACAGGCTTCTTGCTTAAATTTTCCTGCCTTCCTATAGCTTTTTTAAAAGCAGGTACTCAGAGGTTTGTTATTCCCAGTTAAAAATGTCAGCAGGTTTAGTTTGTTTAGGTTGAAGAGCTGGGAGCGTGGTACCACTGCACACATAGGGTTTGCTCTCTGCAGATGTTTCGTGTAGCTTGTTTCTTGCCAGCGGTCTTGCTCACTGGGCTGTTCTCAAGAAGAGTGCACAAACTCACATAAACGAATGGCAATAGAGAAGTAAAGCTATGGTTTTGAGATTGATATTCATTTTGCCACAGTTATGGTAATAATCATGTCATGAAAAATAGGTGAACGGTTGTAGCATTGAGCATTTTATGCAGGAGGATGTTAGATGAGAAATCCAGACTCCAAATGGATCCAAGGGAAAAGGTTTATCATTGTGCTCATCCAGCAGAGTAGCCAGACCATATGTAAAATCTGAGAAGGAAAGAAATTCAGTAGCAACTGGGAGCAAGAAAAAAGTATTTCATGAGTTGGACAAGGGAAAAAAAATCTGATACAAGTTAAGTTCAGGGGAAAAAAAAATCAATGCATGGAAGTCAAATGTATCCAGGACGGTTAAAGGAGACATCAAGGTAGTTACTAGACAGAATGATATGGGGAGAAATGCAAAAACATGAAAGATATGGCTTTTAGTTTTAACTTTTGAGAGGTTACAACTTCAAAAGAAACCCACTAAACCAAAATAAAATGTTTGTCCCTCATGCTGAAGTGATTTGTCCATAGATGCCTGTGTTCTTTTTATAATTTTGTCCTCTGGAGGTTTTAAGTCCTCCTAAAGCTCACTCCAGGCAGCCACTCAAGCTTGTTCACCTCAATGATTATCACGAGGCTTGCAGTGCACTGAAATATTATGAGGAGCCTATAGAGGAACTCATTGTGAGCCAAACCGGTTACTGCCTTGGCAGGATTCTTCTTACTGGTTTGCAAAGATAAAAGGAGGATAGGTAAAGGTTAGTATTTCAAAGTAAGTGTCTTGGATCTTAAAATATTTGGTGAAATTACTCAAGAATAGTTCATTCATGTGAAAGCAGTTTCTGTGTATTGCTGTCAAGGTCAATGAAAGCTAAAGTCTGATGCTGGCCAAGCAAGCAAAAACTGCCTGTGGGCTCCCTTAGCTTACATACCTGGTGACTCTGAGCTTGATGTAGTAAAGTCTGTGGGGAGCAGGGTCAGGAACTCGCAGGCTTTCTTGGGTCAGCTCTACTGTTCTTTTAAGTTGGGCTAAAACCCTCAGTGTCATCAGAAGAGTCCCAGCAGGTACTTCAGGAGTGCTGATGTGGCTCTCTGGGATCTCACTCTGTTCAGGTTCAGGAGCTCCTTCCTCCCCAGCTGCCCACCCGCCCGCCCACCCTCTGCCAGAGGCTGCCATCCCACCCGGCCCAGACCTCTTGACCACCGCAGCAGAAATCAAACAATGGCGTGAAGGTCCACCAGTCAGCTGGTGGATGATGTGTTAAATATTTGGCGCCTCTTTCAACACAAAATTAAAGCTTAAACATCCAAGTTTTCAAAACGGCTGGGATGTTAGGTAGTGAGGTGTGAGGGACCTGCCAGCACTCAGATGTGCCACAGTCACGTCAAGCTAGGGGTTTTGACAGAAGTCTGCTGCTGTGTCTGAACACAACTGATGTGTGTTGCGTGACATGGCAGCTGGTTCTGGCTGGTTATCCAGGACCACTAACATGAAGCTGTTTGTAGGGTCTGAACGCTTTTGGAAACCAGCTCCTACTTAGGAGCCTGTGTCATAGCTAAGGAGCCTTCACCCTGAGCAGACTGTGACTGCCAGCAGCTACTGACCACGTCCTCTGAAGCCCACAACTCAAAGCATGGAAACCTCTGCTAAGCATCTGCGTAAGGAGTAAATACAAACATTGGTGGAGGCTCTGCAGGTCTTGCTCCTGATTGTCTGATTCTTTGTTTAAGACCTGTATGCCAAGTTGTCGTGTGTAAGTGCTCAGGCTTTGGCAGCTTATTGAAAGGTTGTTAGCTAAGGAGAGGTCATTAGCAAAATTACGTTCCTAGAGTAAAGGAGGAAAGGTACAAGAGCTGGGCATTTGGTGGGGTTGTTTGCTGTGACTTTGGCAAGTGCAGGCAAGCTGAGATTGCATTATCATTTCATACAGTGTGGTAAATATTCTAGACTTAAATTTTAGAGATTATTATCTACAAGCTGAAAATATCTATTGATGTGACCTTACTGAAGGGATATGTCTGCATGTGAGTACAAAACAATTCCTCCTGTGATGTGTTTATCTTCAGCTTTGAAAGTGAATGAAAAAGTGAATAATCTGTTGGACTTGACAGTAATTTGGAAACCTTAATACATGTAATTCACTGGAAAAAAGAAGCGGGTTTCTTTGTTGATTTTCAGTGACCTTGGGCAATTTGGCAATTTAATATGCATCCATATTGTTAATGGTATTTCTTAGTTTTCTGAGGTTTTTCTTCAGGTATGGTCATCTGCTATCCAGTAAAGGAACAGAAAAGGATATCTACTCATAAGTAGTGTTAATAATTTGTGGCCAGTGGTATCTGGTAAAGTCTGTTTGACATGTAATTCTCATAGGAGTCCCATGCATGGTTTTTTCTGAGGCCTCTGTGAAGCTGGGTGATGCACCTAGTTGGTGCTGGACCAGCACAAGCAAGCTAGCACTCAATGCAAGCAAATGGGGGCAGAAGTGTGATTCCAGGTGCTGTTCCCCTCTCCATGAAGCAAAGGGACTTCTCCTTTGGTGGATTTGGCCAAAAAAAAAAAATAGGGGCTACATCTTCAGTGTCATTTTGATTCTTGTCTTTGTTTCCTGCCATTTTATTGTCTGGATTTTGTAGCACGCTGTGTGGTTTTCCTGGGCTTGTGAAATGTACATACTCCAACTTAAAAATCTGTGTGTTCTCATCTGTACCCTAAGGATATCTCAAAAGGGGGGAATTCAGAAACTGGGGGAAGAAAGGTTTCATGAATTTTGCAAACTTTTTCCTTTAAATTTTTTTTTTTAACTTGAGTGACACTTACGAATTACTTGCACCATCCGCTATAATTTAATGCGTTACAGAATAAAGAGTATCTGCTGTTCTTTGTGTATTTCAATACCAATGCTTTCCTTATCTATTTTCCCCAGCTTGCCATTTCGTGTAGTAGAGGTTCTGTCATGTGATATTACTCCATGCAGAGGGAAGTCGGAGCAGCCCTACACGCTGCTTTACACCACTGGTAAGCAGTCAGAGGATTTGCTTTGGTCATAAATGCAGTTTCATAACGTGCATCTCTCCTCTCTCTTGCATGTTGAACATGGCATTTCAACAACTGACAATTCAGTGGTTGTCAGCTGAATCAGGATTCAAATTAATAGCTTGCGTATTTCTTTGGAATAATGTTTTCAGCCCTAATATTGATTTGTAGGCACTCAAAACTACACTCGCTTGTAAATGTATGTGTGCAATTTCTGTTAACATCAGTTTCAGTATCGTTTGCACGCTGAATGAAGGGTAGACCATATTAGTTGTCTTCTAGATTTTACTGTCTTCATGCAAACTCTGTTGTATTTTCCATGCACTCAGAGACCTTTGCAAAATTAGGAACTGTTGCTTTGTAAATATTCATGTTTCAGGCTGTTGTATATGTATTGTCAAAACATCCAACTTGTTGTATCACAGACCATACCTGCATACATCAGTTACCCAATTCCTACCCCTGTGACTCTGTACCTATTTAATATTCTTCTGAAATATTTTCCGAGAGGAAAGGGAAATAAGGAATATCTCAGGATAGAGTCATGCTGCAGAGTAGAATCATCTTGCCTTATTTTAAGAGATTCATTCTAATTTGCCCTTTAGCTTTGCCTTCATCGGACAGCTCATTCCATCTTCAAATAGTTACCTAAAATAGGTTTCTATCTGTATATGGAAAAAGGAGTCTAGACGCCCAATTTTTAAGTGGCTTAAGTGATATAAGAAGAATCTCTTTCTTGCATCCCTGCAATACTCCTGAGCAATTAACGGTATTTCTTCCACCCCCTCACCCTATATTTTTCCAATGCCTTTAACTTCAGATAAAGGTTTGGGCCCCCTTCCAGGAGCTGTACTTCTCAGTAGTGGGTGTGATTTGTCTCATGTGGGAATTCTGAATAAAATTACCAATAACATACTTGCATTCAATTAAATCTATTTCAATGTAAACATCGTTTAGCCACTCAGTAGGGAGATCCTCTCTGGCACGTTCAAGGAATGGTAATCGATACGTGCTCACTAGTAACGTGTCTGCAAATTTCAAAACACTGTAAGGAGTTAGGTGACGTAGATGACTTTGTCTTAGTAAATTGTAGTCTGACAGCTTCACTTAGCCATAATCAATTCCTGTCCCTGTTGTTCAAAGGCAAACTGTCGAGCCATTTAGTTGCTTCTGACTCAGTGTCAGAAATCATGAAGCGCCCCGTTCTTGGGAGAGAAGCAATCTGGACATGATCAGTAAATGAGCAGGACACGTTGTCTCAGGTTGCATTGAGGAAAAAAAAAAAAGTCACAGTCCAGTCTAGGAGTGAACTAAATGGGTCTTCTCACCTCTTAAAAAGTCATACACTGACACAGGCAGGGTAGCATTGTAAAAACAAGCAACTCAAACCGATTATCCACAACAGAGAAGTTTCAGATTTGTGCACACATATCAGGAAGATGAGAAAGGTGACCTTTGATTCTGCCAAATTGTTCCATGCAGGAAAACATTGAGCTTTGGCTGCGGGAAGGTTGAGTAAGGAGCTGTGTGAGTGCAAGGGGAGTTCCATCATCTAGGTGTCCGATCTGAGCTTCACCTGTGTCCCTGCTTCTGCACAAGGTAGACAGGTGGGAAAACAGGGAAAGTCTTTCATCTCTCTGCGCTCACCGGCCGACATGCTGAAGGCAGCGTGGGGCTAGTAGGCGATTAAGAGAGACGATAGCAGTCTGTCTGAGAGTCCTTACCCAGGCTGGCCCATTAATACTGCGGGTAGGCACCCATTTTGGCCAGTGCTGAGAGATAAACAAAGGTGAAGCTTTCTTGTGCTTTTCCTTTAGATGTGGAGGTCAGGCTGCACTTGCATTTGGATGCTGGATATATTTGAGTTGAAATATGGGTATAGGTCAACATAGGAAATACAAGATAGACAAAGCTTGTGCAAATCACTTGATTAATGCCTACTTCTTTTCCTCATAAACCAGTCTCCTGCCTCCCAGTGAACAGGTAAGGAGTGGAAATAAAGTTGCCTTTATGGTTGGAATAAAATGACTCGGATGACAAATGTGGGTCAGGATCTGTCAGAGCTCATAAAAGACCCAGAACCAATCAACCTGATTTCCTCAGCTGTGAATACTCAAGTCAGACAAATGTATAATGCATCCCACTCTCTCTAATGTGTATGTGCAGCCTCCATGCTGGGACTACACTCCAGGCTTTTGAAGTTTAGCCAGTAGCCACTGTATTTCTGGTTGTTTAGCACTTCCTAAAGAGGACCTCAGTAGTACCAGGATGAATTATAATTTTTGCCCTGGGAAAGAAACAGAGAAAACAAAACCCGAACCAGACCAGTAGAAAGCCTTTTGGAATAAGTATTATTTTATAAAGGAAAGATCTAAAAAGATCGGATCTGATTTCTCTTCTTCGCAAGTTGAAGTGTGACCTGAGAAACAGTACAGTTTTGTAAAGGTTCGTCAAAGTAGGGGGTGTGTCTAAGAATGACTTGAAAGGAATTAATGGATGGAAAAAGAAGCACATGGAGAAATGAAAAACAGCACAAAGGTTTAAGCACCCTGTGTGATGCTTACTACTGTTGTAGAATGAAGCAGACTTTGCCGATGTCTTTGGTGTTTTATAACATGTCTAACTATAAAATCTCTAAGAATATTTATTG
>NW_009607749.1:263239-325513 GCF_000690535.1 Cariama cristata
TTTCCCTGCAACTGGTTAATACTTTTTTTCTTTTTTTTGGTGGGGAGGAGGGGCTTGGTTTAGACACATTAATTGTGGGTTACACAGTTTGCTTCACTTGCCCTTTCAGGAGACTGCATCAACATCTCACCTGGCAGCATTGTTTACAAGCAGTTTTGCAACCTTTCCATTCTGCTCCCTTATTTTTGTTACGCAGAGTGTAATGATGCCATATGACATTTTAAGTCTGAATTGGTATTCCTTGCGGTATCTCCTCAGGCCTGTTATGCTTTGCATGTTTGTGTTACCTGTTCAGACACCCACGCGTGGTGTGGTTATTTTCATTTGTGACTGAATGCAAGCTGTATGCCAGATGTCACAGGAATATGTTTAGAACTTCCGTTGATCTCTTAGCTACAGATAATCATTATAGCTGCAAAACAAATAGTGGATCAAAAATGTGGGAACGTAGCCCAGAAGATGCTGCTCACTTTTCCTTCTGAAATGCACAACATTGCAGGTTTGAGGTATAATATATAAATGGCTGAAAGGTTTTTAACAAGAGAAGGCGGCAGGATAGCATTAGGCAAGGACTGTTTGGCAAAAAATTAGCTCCATGTCTTTGAGATGAGAAAAGGTACAGGCAGCTATGGAAAGCTGGTTGGCTTGTGTGATTCCTCAGCGCTCACGTAGTACTTGGTAAATCCCCTGCTGTAGTTTTGACTAAACACAGGTTTTTCCTTCTCAATACTGTTGCTATGCGACAGTTGCACAGTTCACTTGTTCCACCTCAGAGACAACTGCATCCTGCCTAGATAGTTTGAGGAATTTATAGACATGTCCCATGTTCTGTGGGCTAACATGTAAAACTTGTTCTTATTCCATTGTTTAATTTTATATATTAGCTATTTGTCGGAAGAAACCTGAGTTTGGGAGAAGAGTTATTTGAAAGTTTAAATCAAAATTATGTTAGATTGCAACATCCTAGATCCTGAGTCCTTGCGCCTCTTTGATCCACGTCCTTAAGAAAAAGGAAAATTTCCAAGATCTGGTCCAATGTGAGTGTCATTTTAATGGGAAGTAAGGTGATCCAGTGCTTCCCTGCAAACTCTGGTTTGGCTCTTTTCCTTGCATAGTTTCCTTGGGTGTAATCCTGGGCAAGTCACAGGGGGCATGTCCGTGTCCACGACAGGGATGGAGCTGGCTCCAGCACTGCTCCTCGGCATCTAGTCCTCTTCCAACAAGCCCTGCTGAGAGTCTGAGCTCAAAACTAGGCCAGCCTGAGCACAGCCAGCCTCGTGTCTATGAGCATGAGCTGTCACAGCTGCACATCGCCGCACCATGCAGAGGGTGAGGTTAGGCCAGGGCTGGCTTGGGGAGCTCTGCCCTTGTGCTGCTTCGGTCAATCTTCTCCTTCCCTGATATCTCTCTGCTTTGATCCTCTCGCTGTAAAAAGATCCATTTCCCTTCTTCCAGGAGGTCTTCCAAAGACAAATGCATTGACGAGTATGATCCAGGTAGCCACTGCAGTACTGGAGAATTATTTATATATCTAAGGGTTTTAGATGTAGATGATTGCTGGTTGAAACTTGTCCTTACAGAGCCAGGAATGCTTTTTGGTCCTTTCTAGCACAAGTTCTGGTGCTCATTAGAAGCTGGTGGTTTATGTGTTTTAAATAATTGTTCACAATAATTCCTGCCTGGAATAAATATGTAGGACATAGGTAGCATTATCTAACAGAAGTGTAGAGTGTACCATATTGGCTTTGGCCCTGCCAGCTCTGTACCCTTGGCCAAGCGCTTTCTGCAGTAGTGGTGTGCCTGCTAATGATGACAGTGGTGTATTGGTAGCATTGCAGAGTCTTTGAAAAGTGGGAAAAAAATTGTTCCTGGAGTTCATGCCATCATATCACAATTGTTTGGGGATAATTATTGAATGCACACAAGAGCAGCATTTTTTCCCCCCCTGCAAATGAACTGTAGTTGACGTTGCGCTATTTTGGTTTTGTTTTCTGCTTAACATTCCTCTGTAAGCGCAGCTCCTCTGAGGCTTGAAGTGAGACAAAACTGAACCAAAGTGACTTTGTTTTCTCTGTGTAAGAGGATGGACGCTGAGTGATAATGACATACTTTGCGTGTGAGCAGCAGGTGCGAGACCAAGTGTCTACTGCGGATTAAAGTAAATATGTTTTTTTCTATATTTAACTGATATGTGACAAAGAAACAATGTTTAAATGTCACTTTACATGTTTTTTTTGTGTGTCTATAATTATACATTCTAATGTGCCAAGTAGCTACTCACTGAAGTTCAAATTTACATAGTAAAGTTGTGCATAACAAGACAAACAAGATACAGTCTAGCATTCATCTCCGTGCATCTGGGCTGCCTCCACCCAGCAGTTACACTACCAACAAATGAATGTTTTCTGCTTTCTTGAGTTGACATAAATAGCTGTAAATTCCTATAATTAACTATGATAAGTCACTCCCCACTATTAAAACAAAGACATGTTTGTTTATTGGTCGTACTTCCATCCACCACTCTTAACATTACAGTGTCGACTGATGTTTTTTCACTGTGTTAAACAAAGCAGAAATATTCCTGTTGGGCAATGCCAGAGTCCCAAGAGCAGCTTCAAAAGCAGGAGCACCGGGCTGTCGCCTGCTGAATGCTCCACTTCTCTGCTGATGGCTGTTTCTTTTCCTCGCCCCTTACTGCACCCTCTCCAAAAGACAGTAGCGTGTAGGTGGGCAGCTAAGGCATTGGGGAGCAAGGCACAGCTTGGAAGCAGAGAGGTAAATGCAGCTGAGATATCAACATGACTTCGTTCTTATGGGGCCTAAAAATAAAGCAATTCCTATGAACATCTGATTTTTCTGTGTGTCAGGCCTACATTTAGTCATAGGTTATTTGTGGCAAAGCTGGTCCAAACTTCACTGCCTAAATTATTTTTTTCTGACATTTGACTAGGATAGCTAGTGATATAAAAAATACTTGTGACACTTTTCTGCTGAAATCTGATTTGGGTGGATTTTTGTTGGGGGGTGTGGGGGGTTTTTTGTTTGTTTGTTTGTTTGTTTTTTTGGGGGGGGGGGGGGTTTGGGGGAGGGGGACCCAGGGGGGTGGTGTTTGAGGGTAGGAGCACCAAATTTTGCCCCAGAGCCTCGCTTTTCTTCTCAGTTATATTTTTATAAGCCTACACTCGGTGGTTAGTGGAAACTCTGCTTCACTTACTTCTTGTATCCATTGTCTTCTGTGTGCTGGGGGCTGTGCTCAGGTTGCCTCTGCTATAGCGGGACATGTTTTTCACGGCTTTTAATGTCTCAGAAGTAATACATCGTAAGAGGTGTTGACCACAGAACTAAATTAGCCACCCAAATTACAGCTCCCATGAAATACTGAAAAGGCGGGGGTAAAGTGGTAGGAAACGTAACAGTGACAGTTTTGTTTTGCCTAAATTTTCCATGGAGAAGTGTTTCATAAGTTATGTCAAATTGGAAAGCTGGTCATATGTCTCTCTGCATGGGAACAAGATCTTCTGTGGTTTACAGATTACTTGGGGGTGGATATGCCGTAGGGACAGGAATGGAGGTCATTCTCTACTCTGGCATCTCTATACCATCTTCCACCCAGCATGTGGGCCTGTTAATTGAGTTACGAGTATAGTCAGAGGTTTGCTCTTTAGAGAAAATAGCAGTAACACAGAACTTTGCATCTGCTGACCAGAAGAGATTAATAGTTGACCATCTCAAATAGCAAGAATGCTCAGAAAGTGCATTGTGAAATTTGGGGCCACTGATGATTTAGTGCTTGTTGATCATCAAAAAAGTATGAAATTATTTTCTTTTAAGCTGGTTTCTTTGGATAGTAAAAATAAGCCTTTCCCTTCAGGTTTTAAAAGCAGACTATATGTAGCTGCTTCCGTCCTTATGGATTTTGTTATACATAATTACCATGCATGAACAGCACAGCACATGGATTATACAGCAAATTCTGTTTTAGCCATGCAAACTCCCAGTGACACTGTGGACTCTAACAGCTGTGAAGATGTGATTACAGACTTTCATGTTAATATTGGGTGTCTTAAAGACCACTGAAGCCTGTTCCCAGGTCAACAGAACTAGAACAGACTAGCTAAGACTTCACTAAAACAAAGAGATGGTGTAGAGGATTTTCTATGCAAAACAGAGAAAATGAAAACCATAAAGTTTATTATAGTGCTGAAAGAGTTAATTCTTAAATCTCCACTCCAGACCAAAGCGCAAGTCACTCCTAGGTTCCCAGACTGTCCTTATCGCTTGGCATCTTATGATAAGTTATTAGTTGATTAGCTATGTTGATATTTACATGCTCCAAACTAGTTCTGGCCTCATTATATTAGGTGCTGGGTATAATATATGGCTAGAGACCTAATACCTTGTAGCATTTCGAATAAAGACGAAGGTAGAGGACAAAGCCATCATTTCTCATGTTACGTTGAGAAACTGAGGCAGAGGGAGATGTGGTGACTTGCCCCAGGCTACCCCGAAAGGCTCTGTCTTCCAGGGATTGCTGCTCGCGCCGCTGGAAGGGTGGCTGGCACGCAACGGCCTGTTGCTGAGCTTTTACATCCCATAATGGGCAGAGTCAGCGTGTGGAGCTCAGCCTGGAGCCAAATAGTTTGTTTTTAAATAGAGCTTATCTTCCTGAAATAAATGCAGTCTCCTCTCTAAGCAGCATATCGATGGATCAATGGAATTTTTCAGCTGTAAACTGTGCCTTTGGATAAAACAGTCAAAGGGGTTGTTTAGAATTTCTGCCTTTTATTTTAAGTCCTGGTTTCATATTCTTTCCAGGAGGGAGAATAGAAACATGACAGTTTGGGAACATGAGCTTTTTTCTCCTCCCAACTCTAGGCTTGCCCTGGGACCAACCTATTTTACATGGGCTCAGTACAACTGTAAAAGGAAGCACTAAGAAAAAGGCCAACAAACAATAGAGCATAGCAAAAAACCCACTTAAAATATTACAGCTCAAAATACTGCAGAGTCTCGTTTGTCTGTCATCCTGCTCTGTTTAATGGAACCCCTTGTGTCCAATTCACGTTATATTTTTATTAATCTTTGTGAGTTTCCCTAATGATCCTGTTCTAAAGACATTGCAGCACATGGCACAAGGACAATGCACATAAAAAGTTAAGAATGCATTTAACTACCGGCCATTGATTAGTGTTCTTGATGAGCTTAAATACTACCTGGGAAAGGCTTTCTATCAAATTCAATTGGCTGCAAATGCATTAAGCTTAATGAAAGGCAAGATTTGGGTATATATGAATATTTTTTCTTAGAGGAGGTGCCCTTGCCATAAGAATATGAGCACTTGCCATCCAGCCTCCTGCCCCAATGGGAAGGGGTGGCAAATGGCAATGTGTGTGACCTCCCAGAGCTCTGACCCAATTCCCACTTCACTTAGTTTGCTATAAATCAGGAGAAACACCACTGGCATCAGTGAAATTGCGCTGGTCTTGGTAGTTCTTGTGATCTGCAGATGTAGAGGAGAAGAAAGATATTATCTGTTGGTAAGATCTGGGAAAATGTCAGTCTGGAGGACCCAGCTTTGGGGAGGGAGGGAGGGCAGCCTGGCTTTCTCCAGATTGTGGAAGAATTCAGTGGCGGAATCGGGAACTGAGGCCAAGTCGTAGTAAAAGGCTCTACCAGACCTTCCTAGGAGCTCAGTTGGGATGTGTGTAGTGTGTCAGATGCTCCACAGTAATCACACAGAGCACTGTGTGGTGAGCAGGAGGATTTTGTCCTTCCCATGACCATCCTGCTGTGACAGTGAGCTAAGCTACATCCCGCTGGCCAGGGATCTATATGAAAAGTTACTGCAGAGTAGGAACATGCTGCAAACCCCTATGTTAGCCTGCTGTGAGGAGGTACCGAGTTCACCGAGCCAACCCCCTGCTTGCAGTTTAACCACAAGAGCATCATTTCTCAATGCTGTTTTGTTCTTTTGTGAAATTTCTCAGATAGTCACAACATTGTTCTTTCAAACAGAAATAGAATAGTTTATGTTTCCGAAGAGGCAGTTCACCTACAAATATGACAAATATCCTCCTAAAGAAAGCCCATTTTCCCCCTGTGTCTAAGAGGCGCAATTTCATCAGGACTCCAGAGGCTGCAGCGTGTGAATCCACGGTCACCTCTTCCTGGACTGTAGTGCAGTCTTCAGCTTGCAGTCTTGTTGTTCTCTGCTCTCCAGACTTATTTAATTTACAGTAGTTTGCATACTGGTTACCACACATATTTTGTTTGGCACAGTTTTTTCCAAAACCTTTCCATAAAACTAAAAATATAACACACTGAACAAACCACTCCATTACCCAAAGAGAAAAAACTTATTACTGAAACTCAGGAAAGTATGTTGCGAGGTATTCATTTTAACTTCAGCTTCTGTCATAAAATTCTGAAAAACAAAAAATCTGGAACATGCAATTAAAATAATTGTAGGTGTGCGAATGCCTGCCTCCAAGCAAGGAATTTAATAATACATTAAAAACTTTATTTTTGATTCTAGCAAAATATACAATTATATCCATGCAAGCTGCCATGGCATCAGTTCTTGGGTTCATGGAGGAAAATTCACCTACTGCTATTTCTACTACATGGCATGATATTATTACAATTCTTGCTTAATGTAACAGAGCAATGTGCTCTCCAGTACACTGAACTGAAAATGACACACACTTTCCTAGTAAGATTGTATTTACTATTGATTTATCTTGCCCTAGAGAGTTCTGGTTAACATTCCAGTGATAATTGACCCTGCTTTATTTAACTCTTTTGGAAGTGTATCCTCATTCCCAGCAGTGCCTTGATGCTAGAAGGCACTGAAATGCTAGTTCAAACAATGAATTTGCAGGAGACTGATTCAGACAACATTCGTCATTTCTAAGATTTATAAGAAAAACAGAAGACTCAGGATAAGATACGATTAATTAGCTCATTAAAGTAATGGAGAATTTTCAGATCTAGATTAGAGAGGAAGGGTTATCTAAGCTTTCTAAGTACTATCTTTGTTATACTGCAAGCTTACAATTAGTGATGGTTTAGCAGGCATCTTTCAAACTAATAGTTACCACTGCCTACACTGGAAGAGGTGTAATTTCATCATATTCCAACAGATGCAGTGCCAGTTAATAGCCTTGTACTATTCTAGTCCATGGAAGGTTCTTCTGCTGCTTCACCAAGATCCCTGTTGTGCCCTAAAGTTTTTTAGGTTGTGTCGGTCAGTGTAATGAAAGATAATGCCTCTGCCTACAAACTATGCTTTGCCAGGATGACGTGGATATCTTAAAATATAATTTGTAATGCTCCCATTTCAAAAATATGAGTTGAAAAGGTCTCCCAAAACAACAACAATCTTGCGATGGTAACTCAGTATGCTTGGTCTTTATTATAGAGCTATCACTGGTGTTGGGCATTTACTGCAGAGATGGGGCCACATGCATCCCTGCTGCTACTTAAAGCATGTTAGGAAGATGAAATAAGCATTTACTTGTGGCATTTAAAACACTTTTACTGTTGAATTGTTTTATTGGGGATGCTAGTTCTTGGCACTGTTCTTTAACCTTCATTTTTTCAAGAACTGTATGCAGCATAGCCATTTCTGAACACTTGAGTGGCCTAGAGACATGTCACAAGTGAAGTTGCACCCTCAGGGCCTTCATCTGTAAGCTTTGGCATTGCAGGTGGCCGTGTGTGGCGTTCAGAGCAGCCCTAAGAGTTTTTGTAGACTTAGTCTGGAGAGAAGGAGCATACATAGGCCTTGATCTGCGAACATGCATGTGAATACAGTTTGGTTGTACACAATTTCATCTCTAGTCATGGGCGTATGGGTTAGCAAGTCAGAAGGCTCCTTCCCATGGACTTGATGCAAAGGAGTGGGCTAGGAGACCAGCTCGGGTACCTAAGCCGAGTGCACACCGGTAGATGGCTTCCAAGAGTGCCCACCCCGGGGGGTGCAGCTCCCGTCTGCAGCCAAAACTACTCTCCCCACCCTTCCTAAAAACACTTTGGTGTCTCCTGCTTCCAGCGTGCAACGAGTCACCTTCCACACCCTTCTTTAACTTGCCCCGTTGCTACTTGCAAGATTTTGGAAATGCTGGCTTCCAACTCGTTAGATTGTTGATTCCTTTAGAAATGGCCATGGTAAAGAGCGAGGTTTCTGTCAGCATTGCCTCTGTTTTGTATCCAGGCAGCTCCGGGCGTGAGTATGATTGTGTTCTTGCTGTGCCCTCCCACACAGGTGGAACTGCATCTGCATGAGTTTGAAATGGCTGCGCTAGTAACAAAGAGGACTTTATCCTCTGTATGACTACATTAGCCCCAGGCCCTTAAACGCTGCAGAAGTCTAGATCTTGACTCCCAACAGGAGAATTAGACATATGACTTCTTTTGTGCGTAGTATATTTATGTATAGGTCCACTTCTTTCACAGATGTAGGATCATCCCTTCCTTTGGAGGCTGTGGAGCTTTGGCCCTGCTTGAGTGAAATCTAAAAATTGCAGATGTCTTAGCCAAGGTATTTTCTGCTCAATGCTGTTGACGTATAAAACTGCAGTGTGTTGCTTTGCCAGAGAGGCAGAGAAGGTGGATAACACCTGAAAGACACTTGGGATTATCCCGTGACTCCGCCATTGCCCCGAGGAGCATGATTCCACTTCCGGTGGCGATGCCCTGCTTCATCACACCGTGCTTACTTGGCTAATCCCAGAAGTGGCAGCCATAAATACTGATAATTAACACTGACAGTTAATACTTGCGATGTGAAAAATGATTCCTCCTGCCTCCCTCTCGAAGCTATCCAGTAATTATCATGATTCCTATTTTGCGTAATCACAGTATGTGCCACACATTCGCCCTCCTAACCAACAGTAATCTTCAGCAGTGGTAATGCACGCTGGGTTGCGTACGTGCCCAGATGAGCCAGCTGTCAACAGGCCAAGGAGGCGCTTGCGCGTGGCAGTACTTGCCTGTTACTTAAAACACACAACCATGATCTGAAAGATGGGACAAAGCGAGGGCAGAGCCTCCATTCAGGCTTGCTGCTCTCCTTCTGCAGGTGCAGCGGTATAACACACGTTACTGGGCCAAGAAATTGCCGTAAGGTGTCTCTACCCCATCGGGCTGCTCCTTCCCATTCAGTCCCACCCCAGTTTCACAGCTCATTGCCGTCAACGTGGCCACACCGCAGCCTGCGTCGCCACAATGGTGCTGCTTGGAAATCGCCCTTCTTTGCAGGGAAGGGAGCAGGAACAACTGACAGCGGCTCTGCCACTGGACCCAGTGCGTCATGCAGCTACACCAAAAGTTTCTGCCTCTTGTATAAAGTTCAGCATGAGGCAAGTCAGGTGGTGAGGAAGGGTTAATGTGAAAAAGCAAAGAGTAGCATTGCTCCCGCGCGTAGCGGAGGTGACAGGACAGCTTGCTGCGACTCATTCAGATATTGGCGAGATGGACTCATGTTATGTAATGTGTTTGGGGACTATTTAAAGTAAATGTTATTGACAGCCATTACATCTGATAGTATTAGTAAGTATTTAGGGAATTTTTTTAAAGGTGAAGTATTGACAGGAAAGACTGTAACAGCTACTTCTGGGCCATCACAATTTATCTTCTAAATCAGTCTGGGTTTATGGTTCACTGACATGTTTCACCCTATTACCTACTAAAGGGTGGTTAATGACAATGTGTGGCTACACATGATACTGGAGCGTGTGTGAGACAGCACATCTATGATGCAAAGGCCTTGCAGGGAAATGCTCCTCTGAGGAAAGCTGTTCGCAGCAGGTCTTTGCAGGGCTGGGTCTTAATAGCTACATAATAGAATAAAACACTGAATTTGACCTCTCAGAGTGATGTGTAAACTTGCAAATGGGTCAAATTTTGGTAAATCTTGGGTGAAGTAGAAACCCTGGCTTTACAAACTTCCATGTCATAAACCGGGGGCAAGAGCTGCAGTGGTTTTAAGTGGCCTGGCTCTGCTGACTGCAGTGGGGAAGCACAGGTTGGTACTTGCTGTTTCTGGGTGATGCAGAGCTTGCTTCTCAAAGGCACCACTTTACATTCAGCCCTAGATTAGTCATGAATAGAGGTCATTTTAGGGTTATTTGAGTGTGTGGGTAAAACCAGTTGGTTACAAACAGCGAAGTCACAAATAGCATTCACCTCCACAGGGGTCCTTATGCACTGCCTTGTTGGAAATGTTTTCGGAAGCAAGAGAAAATAAGGACACAGGACTGCCCAGAATAACCCCGGTCTGTAAATAATCTAAGCTTGGTGTCTTGGTCCTTACCAGTCATATTCAAATGACCAACACTATTCTGAGGCTTTTGATCCTTTTGCATTTTTTGTTATTGAAATTAAAAGCAATTAATATGCACCTGAATTCATCTGTCTCGTACTGAAAAGTATTTTCTTCTTCTTTATCCAGAAATTTATTCAGAATTGAGATTTTCTTCTCCTCTCCCAATTCCAAACCACTCCAGAAGCAATCCAGATATGAATTCACTCACCCCTTGTCAAGCCCCACCTTTCCAATGGGAACTTGGTAGACTCACGCACATATAATGGCCCATGTGTGAACATCAGGGTGAGGTTTTGCCATGAAAACAGCATCTCATTCCCAAGGTACAGATGTGCATTGCCTTCTCTTTTAACTTTTGACCACCGATTCTATAGACCTTTTCTGGAAGCAGCCAGCAGAGAGGCTGAGTTATATCTAGGTCTGTCTCTTGTTCTTTCTAGCATTGAGCTACCTTTTCACGGCCATCTTTTAAATTGCTGGATATCTCCCATTAATCCTGATCTTGCCCTCTATTCCTGTAGCACGATGGAGTTGTTCAGTAATAAGGGCTGTTCTGTTTCCACCGAAAGCCAGCCTGCTGTTGGGATGCAGGGCTGCTTTGGACAGTGAGACTGTTTTCTCCTCTTTTTGTTTGCACTAGGTTTCCGCACCCCCAGCAAGTACCATTCAGTCCCTCAGTTAACATTTACACTGCAATCAGCATCCTGCGCCCTGTTCTATTTTCTGCAGACATGTAAATAGAAGCCTTTTGTAAACTTCGTTTAATGATAGTGCCGTATTATGGGTTGTCTAAAACAGTGTCAAGGGATCCTGTTTCCTTTTAACTTCACCGTTTGGCTAAGGTATAATCTACAGTACGTCAACACAACACATCTCTCTATTGAGTGTTGAGGTGAGATACAAAGCTTTCAAAGCAGGGAGATTCTTTTACTGTTTCTTGGTTTCCTCAAGCACTTTGTATGTGAAAGATTGTTCCCTTATCTCTTGGAAAAGCTTTTGGATGAAATTAACCCCAGTGCAGAAGGTCAGCCTAATGGCCTCTGTACTACTTAAGTCCTACTTAGAGCCTATTCTCAGAGCTTAAATTGGATTTATATGGTGTACAAGGTGCATTTCTCTCTGTGAATAGGTAAAAATGAAAGATACAATAACTTACACTTAGTAATGTTTTCAGTTCCTGACTGGATCTATTTTACATGGCTTTGTGTTGGGGAATTCTTAAGAAGCAAGTCACTAACGGCATACAGCTTTCAGAAGCTCTCCAGCAAACATGGAGAAACTGGGCCTGCCTGAAGAGGAGCCGGTCACCCGTCCTGCTGCTGCCGCCGTGCTTCGTGACACGGAAGCGCTGGTGTTATCGCAGGTGCTGATAGCAAACAGGGAGCAGCAGGAACAGGGCTTGCCACCGAAGGCCCAGATCCCATGCGGATGTTCTAGGGGAGTGCAGCCTTAGCCCCTTACTGGGCTCCCTTGGGAATGACACACCTTGGGGCAGTTGACAGTGAGAAACCTCCATTTTTGGCAAAATTCAGGGAAGCAACCACAGCTGCTCTCTGAACACTTCTGAAAGAGAAATGTTGGTGGCTTCTCACATTGTGTTTTTCCTTTCAACCCCTGAGTTACACAGCTCTATGTCCAACTAGAAGAAATTTAGAAGAAATCTGTCGGGAATTGCCGATTAAACTATCTCAATCTACAATAAGTATGTTTGATACTGAGGGAATAATCTCAAATGCCTCTTATTTTCCTTCTTGAGAACACTAGGTAGGGTTATTAATTGTTTGATATCAGGGCAAAATAAATCCAAAATGCTACCCTAATGTGAGTCTGTGGACATCACTGGTTAGGTACAGGTATATATGGGAGAATCATGCTCCAAGTGAACACCAAAGGGGCCTAATAAGGCATTTTTACATCTTGGTTTTCTCTAGCCAGCTTTGCAGTCAGCTGGGGCAGGTTGCCTGGCTTCTGCCCTTGGTATACCTATGGTTCAGCTAAGAATATGGTCCTTCTGTTACCAATTAGGTCAGCCTGGCACTTGTCAAGTCCTAAATTCAGGTTGTCAGTTTGGATATTTATAAATGGAAACAAAGCTGTGTTTCTCCGTCATGCTTCTAAATAAGTTCAAAAACAATGCTAAGTCCATTTTAAGCATCGGGTCCACCCAGCAATCTTATTTCCCTTTTTGGTAAATTGATCTTTCTGTTATAATGTGTGGCCTCAGAAGTTTCAATGATAGAAAATCACTTTCATCTCCTGTTATAGAATCATAGAATAGTTTGGTTGGAAGGGACCTTAAAGACCACCTAGCTCCAATCTCCCTGCCATGGGCAGGGACACCTTCCAGCAGATCAGGTTGCTCAAAGCCCCGTCCAACCTGGCCTTGAACACTTCCAGGGATGGGGCATCCACAGGTTCTCTGGGCAACCTGTGCCACTGCCTCACCACCCTCACCGTGAAGAATTTCTTCCTGATATCTTATCTAAATCTTCCCTCTTCCAGTTTAAAGCCATTGCCCCTTGTCCTATCACTCCATGCCCATGTAAAAAGTCCCTCCCCAGCTTTCTTGTAGGCCCCTTTAGGTACTAGAAGGCTGCTAGATGGTCTCCCCAGAGCCTTCTCTTCTCCAGGCTGAACAACCCCAACTCTCTCAGCCTGTCTTCATAGGAGAGGTGCTCCAGCCCTCGGATCATCTTCATGACCCTCCTCTGGCCTTCCACCAACAGGTCCATGTCCTTCTTGTGTTGGGGGCCCCAGAGCTGAAGGCAGTACTGCAGGGGGGGGTCTCAGGAGAGAGGAGCAGAAGGGAAGAATCCCCTCCCTTGACCTGCTGGTCACGCTTCTTTTGTTGCAGCCCAGGATACAGTTGGCTTTCTGGGCTGCACGCGCCCATTGCCGGCTGATGTTGAGCTTCTCCTCAACCAACACTGCCAAGTCCTTCTCCTCAGGGCTGCTCTCAACCCATTCTCCACCCAGCCTGTATTTGTGTTTGGGATTGCCCCGACCCGTCTGCAGGACCTTGTGCTTGGCCTTGTTGAACTTCATGAGGTTCGCACGGGCCTACCTCTCAAGCTTGTCAAGGTCCCTCTGGATGGCATCCCTTCCCTCCAGCATGTTGACCTCACCGCACAGCTTGGTGTCATTCGCAAATTTGCTCAGTTCAATCCCACTGTCCACGTCACTGACAAAGATGTTAAACAGCGCCAGTCCCAATACTATCCCCTGAAGAACGCCACTCGTCACCGGTCTGCACTTGTACATCGAGCTGTTGACTGCAACTCTTTGAGTGTGACCATCCAGCCAATTACTTATCTGCCAAGTGGTCCACCTGTCAAATCCATGTCTCCAGTTTTGAGACAAGGATGTTGTGCAGGGACAGCATCAAATGCGTTGCACAAGTCCAGGATCTGTGAAGCTAACTGTGCTTGACCATCTAGTTCAGGAAGCTCATTTGAATGTACTCTTACAGAGAAGGTCGGAGAAGGGACAGTTGTGTTGTAAGTGGTGTGAGTTATTTTTCAATGTATTTGAGGTTCAGTTCAAGTGTGAGTTACGGAATTATGACTGTCATCTCTGAAAGGATGTATGCTGCTATGGGCCTTCTCAAATCGTCTCCGTCTCTGTGGTGAACAATTTGTAAGGCCAGATTCCAATACTGATTTGTTGCTGCTGGCAAATCTTTTTCTAAGAATTCAGAGTTTGAGGCTGAGTACTTTATAGGTCCCAAATAAAATGATAGAGATTGGTAGTTAGCACATCTGGGGAGGTACTCAATTCTTTCAAGGATCTGGCCTTTGGAGCGTGCTTCTGATTGTATCTAGAGTCTTTAGAGTCTTCTGCGTTCAAGGTAATATGCAAAAGCTCAGCTTATAGAAGCAAGCAGGAAAGGTTTGCAGAAGCAGCGTCTGTCAGTGCTAAAATACAGCACATGTTTAGTGAATGTCAGTTTTCTTTCTGGAAGTCAGGTACTTGGGTATCATTTCTGTCTCGTCTGCTCAGCTTATGAATGGCACATGAGGGGTCTCTTTCCAGTAAATCACAGCAGTGGTTGCAGTATGTACAAGCCTGCTCAGATGCTGGTGGGAACCAAGCCATGGGCGAGTGGAGATCCACACTGACTAATTTGCTGGGAGTGAGCCCCACCCTCAGCTGGAATCCCTGTTAATGTAATAGTCATCCAGAACTGGGAGTGTTGATGGCAAAAAAAGCCCTGGGAGAACAAGCGCTACAGGAGGAGGTGAAAGATGTGGGCAGATTAAAAAATAGAGTGCCAAATTCTTGGCTAGAGTAAATAAATAAAGCTCTTTTGAAGCTACTGGCGAGACACCAGGTAACCTGACCCAAAATTTGTACAGGTGGGTGAGCCCTTGCAGGACAAACGTCCATATGTTTGTCATTACTTTAAGATACCTCACAGCCACTCAAGCTCTGCTCATCCACAGCCTTCCTCTTCTGTTGTGGGGAAAAGGGAGCAAGGTGCAGAAGGCTGCTCCTCTGAGATGGTAGTGTCACAATATGGCCACTTTGGATGAGGAAGGCCCCATCTCCTTTTCCTTGCAGGTTTTTCTAACCTAGCCGAGGTCGCTGGCAAGGAGCAGAGCCCCACGGAGGGTGGTGCTGGCGTGGCCGAGGGCAAAAGGAGCTGCTGTGGGAATGGGCAGTGGGAGCCAGAGGACTCTGCACCCTGCCCCTGCAGCTACACGGGCAGGAGGAGCCTGTGCACAAGGCGCTGTGTGAAGGGGTGAAAATTGGCCTGACTTGCAAAGAAATGCCTTTCTGTCCATCCATCCACTTTGCCGCATTCCTTAAAGCTACTAAAAAGACAGTCCTCCAGTAATAAAAAGGAAAACAAGTAAACCACAAATCAATGTAATATTTGACTTGGCTTTGGGAGCCATTTCTCTGAAAATGTTTAAGGTTATTATGAGTAATATAGTGTTTAGCTTTCTGCTAATGTAACAGCTGAAGAAAAATGCATTTTGCTCTCAACTTGCTTATTAGTCAATGGAAACTATAACCACAAACAGTACAACTCCATTTAACCACTGTATTAAATATTAAACCCGAAACTGTCATTACCAATTATTTTCAATAGGGCATAATGCTTTGAGGGTTAAGTAATATGGACTAGGAGCCAATGGATCAGTCTAATCGACTGAAAGTATTCCTAATGGGATAGTGCTGTATGGGAAGGTGCAGTGATGCTGAACCTTGGTTTCTAACACTGGGACGATTTGATGTCAAGCATTTTCCTGCTTTTTGTTCCTTCATGGCTAACTTACTCTAATGCTGTTGATGAGGAAGGTGATTCAGGGAGGCAGAGAGACCAAAAGCCTGGAAACTTTTAGGTGAGGCATGTATCTCTTCTGACAGGACTGACGACCAGCATATCACCCCATTCACTCTGCAAAATGTTTGTTGGGCAAGATTAGAATTTCTCTACCTAAAGAGACATAATCAGATTGAAACAACGCCTGCAGTGCCTGTACTTAGGAGGAAAAGGCCAAATGCTCTGTTTGAAGGTTGTGGATAAAAAGGATGCTATTAGTAGTTAAAGATACTCCTGTAAACCAATTTGTATTTATAAATAGAAACTGATAAATATGTATTTAATAAAATCCTGCTCACATTAGAAAAATCCAGTGGTGATGGTCAGACAGAGCAGGCTGCATCTTCATGGCCAGGTTAGCAATCTGCTAGGGGAAGATTTTTGAGTGTTCTGTATCTACCAGTGTAAGTAAAAACATTTAGTGTCCAACTCCATCCATGGCAGCAGGAGGCCATGCAGAGACCCACGTTCTGCTGCAAACAGCATGGCTCTGGCCTTGCTCCTGTATTCACCAAAGCCCTTTGGCATGTGCTGAAGTTTTCTTCCGATTCAGACAGAAATTAGCTTCTGTGTTGGGCCTGGCCTGGCTTCTTCCCTAGGCCGATGGATCTTGGATGCTCGGGCTTCTCGGTCAGCCGCTGAGAGCTGCCGGGCAGCGGGCAGGGAGAGTCCTGCTGAGCCGGCACAGCCAGAGCTCGCTGGCAATTTGTCTGGAACTCAGTGTGTACAGCAAATGTCTGTGAAATACGTTAGATTCTCATCTGCCTCTTCTAGTGAAACCAGGTTTTGTCAGAAAGATTCATGACCAGGGCTAGCCTTATTGTTCTCATGGTTCAGCTGAGGTCAGTAATGCATGTAATCAGTACCAGGGTGTGGATGCATCTGGCAAGTAATGGCAATACCCCAGCCTGTGAAGATTTTCCTCTGAATGACAGTGCTATAATTAAGTCTCCAAATTCAGGACTCTGAGCCAGAATTGAAGTTCGGGAACTTCATAGAGGTAGGGGCCAGCTGTGAAGCTCATCTCAGGATGTGGATTGCAATTTCCCGAAGCCCTGGGGCGGTTTGGTTCTGGGGGAAGATGCTCAGGAGCTGTATAAAGAGATTGAGCAAAGATAGCAAGTTCTCTCTCACAGTACTAGACTGAGTAAACAGGTTTGCAATAATCAGCTGTTGACAGATGGCAGCAAAACACCTGCGAGTGACTAAACTTTTCAGCCACCTAGTCAGAGCTCCAGGGAAATTTGGTGCCAATTCTCAGAAATGAGAAGCAGATCTTCTAACGTGCTCTGTCTCTCTTGCAACTTTCTTCTTTAGCCACAATAAAATGCCTATGGATGAAGCTCATGGAGGTTCATTGAATTCATTTGGCACTGGTTTAAGCCTCCTTTTAAAATACGTCAGATGTAACACTAATCTTGGTGCAACTGCACTGTAATTAGTGTTTGGCTCACCACACTTTAGTAAATGCACCTGACTCAGCTATTTCACAGTTAGATATCATTATGCTTTGAAGCTGTATTTACCATCTGCAGCTGAAATACTTGCCTAAAAGTATCCCATAGAAAATAAGGCATCGGCCCTATTGTGTTGCTTGTGCTTTGTTTATATAATGACCCAGATGCGTACCCAAAAGAAGACCATTTTCTTACAAGTGTTAGAGCCTCATACGTTGTGGGATATGTTTCTTGACTTTCTGAAGGGATGGTTTCACAGGGCAACAAAGAGGAGTTCCTAATTGGACTTTTTGGTAAATTACAGGTTTCCATTACAAAGCCATTTTAAAATCGGTATAGTGGGAGGGTTTTACTCAATCGCATGAGAACAAGATGAGTGTAGGGTGGACAAAATAACTGTGATATGCTTCACAGAGGGATCTGTGTCAAAGCTTGGCTGAGCTCCAGACTAGACCCTCCAGGCTAGTGCTGGATGTCATGTGGAGATGCAAAGTTCAGACTGTCATACTTTTGGTGGTGCTCACAAACCCCAGCATAAAGGGGACCTCAGGTCTGTGCCCCAGAGATGTCACAGGGCTTCACACCTGGTCTCTCCCACAGACTGCCAGAAACCAGCGCACTATCGGTACGGTGTCGTGACCCTTCAAGAGTTCATCTCTAGTCTTGCATTATTTGCCTAAAGTTCTAGCTTGTGGATTCCAATGGTGAGGAAAGTATCTCAATTTTCATGTAGAAAGAGAGGGTTTAATTCTTATGATTATGGAGAAGAGCCTGAAAACATGAACTTTAAAGGCTCAGAACCTAGAAGGCGTTCAGGTGCGATTTATGTGTGTGACTCCCGCTTTCCACTTTCTCAATGCTGAGAGTTAGCAACACAGCCAGCTTTGTTATATGAGGTAAAGCGGAGCTGGAACACTTCAGATAATGGAAAGTCCCTGGTAACACCGATACAGCCGGTTCCTGCACTGCTCCCTGCTGCAGCTGTTTGCCAAAGGGCTCTTACCTCGGGTGCAGCACCTCGTGCATGCCCCAGGCCAGCTTGAAGCTGGAGTCGTTGAGCGTGTGGACAGTGCGGTGTCTGTGCATACAAACCCCTCACAAAGGGAGACAGAGTCATCCCAGGTATTGCACCCAAAGCGTGGGGCTGGCAGAGGCGAGTGCAGCCCGCTGCCTCTGTGCAGGGCCGCCCAGGTGTTTTGCACCCAGGCAGCTCGGGGTGCCTGTACTTGTATTAGCCTATGTCTGCAAACCAGATCATCTAGCCCCAGATAATATGCTGATCACATGTTGATGACTGTATGGAGACAAAAAAAAAGAATCGCGCTTTTTCTATACAGGTCAGATATTCTGACTGGGCATCATTTATCCTCTAATCTGTGGATCTGGGCTGCAGGCTTGGAAAATGCTTTACTCGCTGGCAGAGCCCTCTGCAGATGTGTCTACTCATCTGCTGGCATTTACAAGAAAATATGACCCTTGTGCATAGATCCCTGGACTGAGTGGGGTTGAATTTCATTCACTGCATGCACAGAGAGATGATGGACACATGATTTTCAGGGCCAAATTAACCCTTCAGCATGAAGTTTTGCCTCACTATGCGTGTACTTGGTGCATACTTGTGGGGTAAACTGGAGATCAGCTTTTCCTTTATTATGTTTTCAAGAGCTTGAAGATCCATAGTGGCACTTATAGGGTCTTTTTTCTTATTTCCACTTCAGTCATGCAAATTTCAGACATTCAGAAATCATGAGATTTGTTTGAAAATAGTGAGGGTCTGTCTGGATAGATTAGGAATTTGGGGAGTTTAACTTCCCAGCCATTAGGCTGGATGTGTTTCATCTGTTAAACCTTTGTTCTAGAATGATGGGGCCAACAATGATATTCCTTGTTGCTGCTGTGTCAGTACTTGTATTTGCTTTAGACTTTCAAGGTCTTTTTCTTCCTTTCCCTCCCTAAAACATATATGCATGTGAACTAGAAATGCACGCTCTTACCCAGAGGTTGTCTTGTGTAGGTACGGAGTAGTTGACTCCTCTCTTGCTGCACAGCGTAACCCACCGTACGGTCAGAGCCTGAGTGTGCTCTTAGCTACCTGTTCACATGTTCCTACTGCACACTAATTTTTTGGCTGTGATTTCTTCCTACCACTGTATGAGCACTTCTGTGTATTTATTAGCAGCAGGATACAGGTATTGTGCGGTGCATGTGGAACCAGTTTTGAGCAGTCCATCTTTTCTACTCTGGGTGCTCAGATTTGTTCCTAAGCTGTGCTCAGGCTGCTTCAGGGGAAAGGCACAGCTTTCCCTGAGCAGGAAACCTGGCCTTAAGCTTTAAAATGTAAGTTAAAAGATGCAATCAAATGCTTTGTTCTTGCAAATAAGAGTGAGATGTTTAAAATAAGCTTAATTGAGAGTGTGCTTAAATATACATAGGGTTTGATTTTTCATGCAGAAGAATTAAGCCAAATTATAACATTTCTTTGCGGTCATCTCAATGACAGCGTAGGTATAAAACTCAAGAGAATTATACCCTTAATATCTACTTTCACGTGGTGAAAAAGGATCAATTTCTTTGAATTGGTACATTTGCTTTATTTGAAATTTTAAATTCATCGCATTTCCAGGAAACTCTAAAGTAGCATTTTACTAGGCTTTTTCTTTTCAACCACCAGGGAGATCATCTCTTACTAATTCAATAAAATGAGAGTTCTTTTTTTATTATTATTTATTTTAATACCAACCATAGCTATGATATCTGTGAAAGGAGCTGCTGTGTTATTAAACTTGTAATAAAAATGTAGCTCCATCTTCTGCTGACCCAGATAATTAGTTGTTGATGTTTTCAGGAAAAGAATTTACAAATATGTGTTCAAAACTGCAGCTGATTTCTTTTCATTTTCTCTTGTTACACAGATTTGTGAATATCTGACCAAAACTCCTTATATGTTTCTGTGCTTAGAATTACAGCTAGTGGCATTAACTGGGTGAGCGTTTCAAAAACATGAACATTTTCTATTTTCCAAGCATACTAATATTATGTTCCAAAGTAAAAACGTGCTGTAATTATGATGCTGCAATATCTGCCTAGCATTATTAAGTTAACATTTATGTCTACACTATGTTCTGTTCTGCTGTACGGGGAGAGAGAATGTAGTCAGTTCTTTCCTCAGACTTTAATACAATAGTCCAAGCGTCCTTCAAAGGTGTTAATACATCTTGCAGTGTGGCTTTGGAGACGGCTCTCCTCTTTAAATTGCTCAATCCTATCAGGGTCATTAGTCAGTTCAGAGTAAGTAATCAAAAGCCATTCTGCTATAAAGTCCCCAAGCTTCCCTTATTGCATTATATTTTAAATTACTCAGGACACCAGAAAAAAGGAAAAAAAAAAGAGGAAAAAACCCCACTAATTACCAGCAATAAACAATCTTGACTATAAACTTCAGATTTCAGGTAAATTTGCATGCTTTCACCAGTTCAGAATCTGTCCTTGTTATAAGCCTCATTATAAAATGAGCATACTACAGCCTCTGAAGAAATCACTGTAATAAATGAGCTTTGCATTCGCAAGATGAGTTCCCACATGTGTGAAAATGCTAATATTCCCGTGACTGAATTCAATGACATAATGAATCTACAGTGGAAAATCATTCTGCATCAAGCAAAGACAGGCATAACTGTGCTGGGCTGTTCTTGGCAGACAGGGCATTTTGTATCTCAAGTTAGGAAAGGAAAATACTTGCAGTTAAGTGTCAGTGTGCGCTAACTGGGCATTAAGGGCTAGATCCCGAGGCTATTTTGTTCTGCTTGTTGCCTCACCTGATTGACAAATGTTGCTTGAGAGTAAACAGAATGAGAAGCCTACTTGAAGAAGACTCTGCGATCCAGGATAAATACCCTTTTAACTCCAAGTCACATCAGGCATGTTTATAAGATCTTTTGTAACCAGATGTGAACAAACCCCTTCCAATGTTTCTGCCTTAGGGACTGAAACCAGCTGTGAGATGAAGACAGCACACCGTCAGTGCCATCCCGTGTCTATGCACATATCGGAACTGTTACTCCATAGAGCAGCCTTAGAGTTGTTTCTTTTGCATGTGAAACCCTAATACTCAGCAGGTGATTAGAAAATTGAGTGCAACTTGGACCCTGTCCTGATTTTCTGGTATTAAGAGAGTTGCAAGTGTAAGAATTGTGTTGGACACTATGTTAGGAAAGATCGGTTTGTGCATTTAGAAGCAAAGGAGAGGTTGTGTAGCTGTTAGTACTAAATCTTGAGTGCTGTTCCTTTTGAGAGTATGATCAGTTAGCTATAAATTCACAACAGACTTAATGCCTCTTAAATATAGCCCCTGCCAAACTGATGCAGAAGCTGAACGACACCAACCTTGAAATACATGAGTGCAATCGTAGCTCTTTTGCAAAAGGGCTAGAGGAGGAGAGGTAAGTTTGAAATTAGAGGAGTTTTTCATCCACGGGCACCTTTCCTACCCACCCATAATAGTAAGGGTGGGAATTACCATATGCTGAATTTAGGAAACCCGAAAGCATACAGCCCAATGCTGCTTTTTGTGAGATGAAGTCCCCTGCTGCCCCAGAGAATAAGTCTCCAACAGCAGTTTGGCAGATCTAATTGAGTTCAATTTGGGTGTCCAGGCCACATCTCCCTGCATTCAGGCAATTAAACTGGCCAAAACTTATGGGAAAAGAAATTTAAGACTTTGATACAACTCTCGTGAGCGTATCCACTGTGTTGTATATACTGCCTGAGAAAAATAACCCTACAAAATATAATTTATGCTGAAAGAATGCTTTAATTGTTTGTGAGTCAAGTAGTTCAGTGTTCTGGCATATAATTTTGTTGTTGGTCCTTTAAGTCCAACAAGTATGTGTGTTTTGAAGTTCTGAATGTGCCTTGCAGGAGCATGTTCCTTAGCTTTCAAGTTTTGTGCTGCTGCTTCTTGGGCATTTCATGCAATCAGTTGATGAACTATTTTACAGAATTAATCACGTACCTTCTTTTCTCATGGGTCACCAATCAACTTCGAAGGCTGGGCTTTAAGATTTGCATCAGTCATACTACTACTTGATTTAAAGAAATAGGCAGGCTGTTCTTTTCTGATAGAGGAGAAGAAAATGGATGTATCATCAGTAGCTCCGTCATTTGGTAGCTTGCCTGTCAGGAGAAATGTTTTGGACCTATTGTGGCTGTCAGGTGGGAGATGGGTCAGGTTGTGACATGCAGCAGTTGTGGATGAGGAGATCTAGAGTTACTAGTTCTTGGCTCCTGTCTGTTGCCCCTTCCCATAAATTGCCAATTATTCTGAGAAAGAATCCTTTTCCCTCCATCTCTCTCTGAAGAAGCGCTAGGTGAGCTGGGGGCACCCAGTGAATGTGATGGCTGGGTAGCATGCAGAGTAGTGGTATCACATACCAAGCACTTGAACTGAGGTACACCAAGCCTTCTTGATGTGTTGATGCAACATATTCATGTTTCACATGACCTACTTTTAAAAAAAAAAAAAAAAAAAAAAACAACAAAAAAAGATGCAGCCACTTTGAGCCATAAAAATGTCAGAGTCTAATTGTGAAAGGGGCTGAGCAAGCTATCAGAAGATAAAAGCAAATGAAATGATGTCTCACAGATTCTTGAAATCTACTGCGAAAACAAGCAAGAACTAGAGCTTGAGCCAAGATGTCTCTGAAACAGTGCTGCATGTCAAGAGGACACTAAAATCCATAGGCTTCCAGCTGCTTTCACTTGGTCTTAGAGGCATGGACATTTGTTAAGGTAAATCTGGATGTGGATAAACCAGTAGAGGTACACCTGGAGCTGATGTGTTGTGCCAGTATATGAGGAAGGATCCTGGTATTTCTATCACTCATCTTATAAAAGATGGCACGGGATTATATTTAACTGCAAAAGCACAATGCTTTGAAGTGCAAATATGGATACCATATTACACTCAATGATCCAGACGTTCATATCATGTTGGTCAGAGCGATCCTCTTTGTGACATTTCACAAGGAGGTAAGGTAGGAGGAGGGAAAACTTCAGAGGGTAAAATCAAAGCATGTTCAGCAAGCAATATGGGCTAAAAACAAAGCAGCGGTGCTAAAGGGAGCTCTAGTTATGTTCAGGTGACTATTTGGTTAAAATAAACACACCATCTACTGGCACACATCCTAGGTGCAGCCCTGTTCATAATTGAACAGAACTGGTCAAGTTGTTGGTCTACCCAAGACTTTCAGTTTGCACCTTGTAACAGCTGGTGTGTGTTAGTTGTCGCAGCTGAGATCACTTAAAAGCACATTTGAGTTTTTTGCTGAATGTTCTGTTTCTATTATTCTACCTCTTCTCTTTGGTTTACTATCACTGATTCTCTGCCATAAATCCAGAACTATTAATTTTGACCAGGTTTAGCTGCAATTCTTAAATGACCTGCTTTGCTGCAACTTCTGTTGTGTTAGACCTCAGTTCAGCATGGAGCTCATGGAGGGGAAGTGCTCTTTGTGTCCGCAGGGGTCTGCCTGCAGGAGGAGAAGCAGTTCCTTCTTGCAGGATTTCCTGAGACAGCCTGTGAAATTAGTGTTCTGTTTTCTACATCTCTTAATGGGCCCAGTTCACTCTGGTACCTGTCGACCACTCACAGACGTTCGGAGTAGCCTGCCCGCTATTTGGCATCTTACATTTTTGCTTTGTTTGGATTTCTGAGGCTGAAGAGGGCTCATGGAGAGCTTCTGATGAGACAGCTTCCTTGAGGAAGGAGGCTGGAAGTAGGTCACCACTGTTATCTGCTTCACTCTCATTACCCGAGCGGTGTGAAGGATGGGAACGAGCGTGGGAGGGCAGCTCTTGGGGAGCTGGAGCATAAATGCCATATGCAGCTGGACCAGCCGTGCACCACTCCCCATTGAGAGAACAGCCTGTAAGAGAAGGCACCATCTTCCCCCTTTGAGAGCCAGCTGAAAGCTTTCAGGTACAGGCAAAATTAATAGGAAAGTTTGGAGAGGGAAGGCTACCCCCTCCCTGCAGACACCCAGACACCCTCCCCGTAGCCCATGGTGAGAACAGGGCAGCAGCCACCCGTCTCTGCTGTGCTGGAACACCATTTCGTCTGTACTGAAAGTGGACGCTGCCCCATATCGCTACCGAGATACTACCAAATTATAATGGTTTTTCTCCTGCAGCCAAGCATCTGATGGGGTGTTTCAGCTCCTGCTTTTCGTTCAGTGCTATCTTTCCTCTTTGCATGCTCCCAACAGTAGTGCTTTGCTGTCCTCTACAGAGCACAGCTTCTTTCTCTTTGCTTTCCCCCTCTTTTACTGAATTTAGTAATCTCATCTTTGCAGCCTGTTTGAGTCCCTGGAGGCTCCTCATAGTCATTGACTTCTGCATTCATGTCTTTTTGAGTTATGCCCTCTCACCAGTAGTTTTGTGGCTTTATTTGATTCCTTCAACCTCATTCAGGACATTTCATCGGCTACCTAGACAGATAGGCGCGCTCTGGATCCAGGCTTTTATTGGCTAACAAAGGTATGGATGATCCTGTTATTCTAGGCTACTTACTTCTTTGTAAGTTTTAAGCACATCTTCCTGTATCCTGGCCAGCAATCTCACCATTTCTTGCTGCTTTAACACAACCCCCCACTGAAGTCAAAGGAACATGAATTCCCTTTGGGCCCAGCCCTCCGTAACAAGGGCTCCCCGTACCCTGACCCGTGCAAAGTTTGTCATTCAGATCATCTTTACTTGCATTTGGTAAGCAAACCAGACAGTACAAACCTTCATCTATCAGTTTTACCTCCTTTGTCAGATAACGTCTTCCACAGCCCCGCTACACTGAACTGGAGCGAATGCATCCTGAAACAATCCATATTACAGAGATAATTGCTTTGTTATATAAATATTATACCCGTCAGACATTTCCCTATCCCTGTAAAGGTGAGGCTAGCAAGACTTGAGATTGGTGGAGCCATTAATCAGTCCATTCTGGTTCTTTCCCCTTTTGAAATTGAGGGGGATGGTTAGGGGTCATTTATCAGTCTGTCCCAGACTGTACTGATGAATAATAAACGGTCACTAGACCTGGAGTTACGGCTCACCAAGAGCGAGACCTTTCCGTTTCATTGAATGAAACCACAATTGATTTCAAGGGTGGCAGAATCCAGACCCTTAACGCAATTTTTGATTCACATGTGAACTGTAATCTCATAATAAAAAAAAAATCTTGTTAACATTATTCTGGCATCATTTAAGCAGAAAAATAGCTTCAGAGGGATGGTGATTGGGTGCTGAGAATAGGTAAGAAATGGAATAAGCTGAAAATTAGTTGGGAGAGAAAAAGAAGTAAATTGTGGGAAACAAAAAAGGTATATGATTATATTTCACAGACGTACTTTTTTAACTCCTTCATAGGGAAGGTTTTTTTCAGAGAAAAGTTGTAAACAGTTCAGAGCAATTCTGTGCTAGGCTATGGGTGTTACAAAGGGATTTGAGCTTAAAATGACATCTAGCACCGTCTGTGTCCCACACTGCGGGGTATGAAGAGCACACAGGCCATCTCCTGATATGCATGACTCATATTAGTCTGATATTCCTGAGACATAAACTTGCAAGGTCAGCCAGAGGCAAGCCCGGAGCCGAGACCTAGTTTATATTGCAACTCCATAATTTTTCAGCATTGCCAGCTGTGGTGATCTTATTGGGAATCTGTGAATATTTGGTGGTTTTCTTAGTACTTTTATTTCTAGAAATACGTGAAAATGTGATAGTCTGTCCTTCCATTCACGAAATAAAGTTCCTAGACCTCACGGTTGCAGAGAGAGATCTCAGGTTGTGGTTAGGGTGAACACTAAGGAGTTTTACAGAAGCAATCGGTGAGAATGCAGAAATAAATGTCAAATACCTTTCTTTTTGCTTATTATCTAAGGCTTTTGAAGATTTGTGTTTGGTTGCCTAAGTTTTGATTTATATTTAGACTTTATGCTTAGAACTGGCATTGTGTAGCAGTCGAGGACTAGCAGACATCGTAACTCAACGTTTTGTGAACCAGAATTGTACGTGTGAAGAGACACCGTGTGCATCTTCTGAATTCTGCCTGGACCATGTATTGTAGGGTCATCTAGTGAACAGCTGCTAATTCTGTGGGACATAAACACCTGAAAAGGGTAGACAAGCCTTTGGTAGGTACAGCTGTTCTTTGGAGGGAGGCATTATATAGCCGCTTGGCAGCCCTAGTGCTGCCTGTGGTTGTGGGCTCCCCGCTGAACCTGCAGAAACTCGCAGCTACTGTCAGCAGGCTCAGGCAGAGAAGGGCCCCGTGGGAGGTGCGTGCGTGGCACGAAGTTGGTGATAACAGGGACTCGGATGACAGAAAATCCCACAGGCCTATCTGCTTTTTTCTTAATATATTTTCTGACAGACCTAGTCATCGTTCACTCTCTAATACAGACCTCGAAATATTGACAGGATTCCTGTTTATAAACATATTCAAAATCCAGTTGTTAGTGGGTCCAGCCTCACTACTTCCCAAGCTATTGCCATCTGACGCACATGCTGTGTTTTGGCTCAAAACAGAAATAGCCTGATGAAATTTCTTGCTAAAAGGAAAGTTATTGCACATGTACATTAGTTATTTTTCATTGCCTCCAGGGGAACCACAAATGCGTGTTGTTTCTAATTAATTGCTAGGTTATGTAAAGAGTGCTCCATATAGCAAAATGGAGCGGGATGCTTGACACAGCCGTCAGGTTTTCTTCCCTTATGCTGCTGAGATTTCCCCTTCTTTCTGCCAGTCTCAAGTAGCTCTTCTTGTCCCGGTAAGTCCTGGTTCCAGTCCATGGTTGTATTTCTTTAGAGTGCCAATGTTTATAAACAGACATTTATTTCCACGATATTAGCCCTTCAATGCCTCACTAGAGGATGAGGTTGGAGACTTCTGAAAGAATGAGAGAGGGAAACTTACTGGTGTTTGCGTACAATGGTTTATCCTCCCAGAATCCCCGTTTTTGTCTTTAGGGTTTCTTTCCTTTATAAGACCCATGCTCAAGTTGTGTGTTTCTAGTCCTGCATTCATTTAGCATCCAGTGCTGATCACTTATGCCTGGGAAAAATGAAAATTAAGTGTAAGTTCATGCACTAGAAACAATGACCACTCTTAAAGGACCTTCTGGAGGGAAGGAGGTGACAGGCTGAGTGGAAGGAGGCAGCTTCCTGCCGTGCCCTGGCCATCCAGCTGAACTTGTCCAAGACGGTGCAAAGACTTACAGCCTCCCATTCCGATCTCTGTGCTATGTCTATAATTCAGGTGCAGTTAATGATATTTGTCCTGACTGTCAGAGGTAAGAGTAAGTGCGGGATAAAGCCCTGCACCTGCCAGGGTATGGAAATGTGTGTGTAGTGCATTATGCCGGAGGAGGTCAGGCAGTGAAACTAGTCAGGGCAGGTACAGCACGTTGGCCACAGGGGTGGGGGGGTGTCAAGAAAATGGTTTTTAAGGGTATCCCAGGTGAACTCACACACTCAGCTGCTGAGTTAACCCATTGAAAGGGCTCATCTTCTCCATGCTGCGTGGAGGCAAGCGTGTGTCTCTCTGCTGAAGAGGGTTACAGTAGTGGGAGTTGCTCAGAGCTGGATCAGATCCTTAGGACTAAGGGTGCTTGTTTTTTTGATGGCCCAAACGCTTCTTACAGTCCTGGAGAAGAATATTAAGAGATGTTTGGATTGTTTTTTCTTTCTGTTTTCTGCCATGTACAAAAGGGTTCTGGTGTGACTGGACTTCTAGGTACTACCATGATGGCAATAATATTAACTTTAATGGCGTTAAACCT
This sequence comes from Cariama cristata, assembly GCF_000690535.1. Taxonomy (NCBI): domain Eukaryota; kingdom Metazoa; phylum Chordata; class Aves; order Cariamiformes; family Cariamidae; genus Cariama; species Cariama cristata. The sequence continues at coordinate 291,182 of NW_009607749.1, forward strand.
CTGGTTGGTTATTGGATCTGTTATCTTTACATTTAAATCTCTAACCCCTTCTCAAATGTTTGTGGACTCGCTATTGCCTTTGCTGGGCAGTATGTTCCGTGTGTAATAGCCACTTTGTATACCTTGGGCAAGCATTAAAAACTGTTTTAAATAGTATGTAGAAATCCATATGTTGTCTGGAATCTCGCTCTGCTTTTCATGCAGAAAGAGAACAGAAGAAACAGCATGTATTTATTAAAGCCACATTTCTTCAGATAGCTTAACCTCTGCTTTATAAATTGTATTTAACATCAGTATCATATTCTGTCTTAATCTACTATTGCATTTTAAACTCTGTTCCCATGTCGGTCTGGAGTGGCCCATGCAAATCAGTCCAATGGACAGAAAACAGGATGGTATTATATAGTGGCTCTTTAGTGTTACATCCAATTTTATGCTTTGTTGAGAGCAGAAGTCACACTATTACAATCCCTCAAAGGCTCAAAGCTAAAGGAACATTAATCAACAGTGAGAGTAAGTGACTAAATATAATGTCCGTGTTGGAGGAAAGGAGCTTGTATCTGGTTCCATGCACTCCATCTTGATGCCGGGGACTTTTATCAACTAAGGCTGAGGGGGAATCTTTAAAAAGAAATATTTGAGTAAGAATGATTTGCCATGTGATTGGGAAGAGTCCACTGGGAAAGGTGACTGGCCAAGTCCATGTTGACTAAGTAGATCAAGAATGAGTGCCACAGATATGCCTCAGTTTTAAATGCCTGTTTTCTGGTCTCATTAATCTGCTAAATTACCCAGCTCAAATTGCTTTTGTGTAAGTGTTACATCAAGGTACACTATTTTGTATTAGCTGCCGTATAAAAAGGAAACAGCCACCGAAGGTAGGAGAGAGTGAGGGTGAGTTATTGGCTGTTAAATAATCCAGCAACAAAGTACTTACTCATGGGGAACAAAAATTGCCAAGAGATATTCACATGGGTATCTGATAATGTCTAATTTGTTCCCAGAATCGCACATCATTGTTTCTGCATACTCAAGAGAGAGGCAAAAACAGCAAAGGAGAGAAACAAATATACGCACGGACACACAAATAATTAACAGGCATGCAATCATAGAGTCCAGTATTAGATGTTGAATATAGTGAAGACACAGCATAAGAAATGTTTATTATGAGCAAAGATGAAAAAACTTGACATTAGGGCTGGCTGATCGCAGTTACGAGTAACAATTCTTAAATCATCCATGGCAAACACTTCTTATAAAGGAAATGAATTGTTGCAACACAATACATCCTTGTTGTATCGATATGATTAGCTAGTTATCCATAACATGTTGTAATTTGTTTTGATTTTTAAGTGTTCTTTAGCTGCAGAGCCTTAATGAGGCTTCTCTAAATTGATTAGGAACTGCGAGATACAGCATGGTTCACAGATTATTTCAGAGAGCTGTCAAGATCCTGTGACTTTAATTTCATTGGATTTAATGATCGTTGGAAAAGGTGTGCATTACAGCCAGATACAATCACATTTGTCAGCATGATCCTTTTAAGTGCAATTCAATTAAAGTGTTATTCTCTAATTTTATTATTGCTCAAGCTGAGTGCTAATGCTGGCTACCAATAAAGCTACAGGTAGATAATGGTATACAATTTAATTTAACTAATTGGAGTTTAGTGATCTAACATGCTTTTCATATCTTAATTCTTTGAATAATCTTTGATTTTTGCATCTGCTACAATTCTTTTAATGGAAAAGGGCAACTGAAAACATCAGTTACATTTGAGATTAAATTATCTAGTAACATCTGCCTTTAACAGTGTATCAGTATGCATGTGAATTTTCTTCTATTACCTGCCACTTGCATCCATTTTCCATTGTCAGCGTGCTTGACCTTGAAATTAATTTATCTAACTGTGCTTACATTCCTTATTAAGTTAACTGCAGCCTTGGAGTGCCAGAAACATTCTCACCGAGGAGATGCTGGCTAGATGACAAATTAAAGGGTCAGGAGCAGAGATAAACCAGTCCCTCCAACTAGACAAAGCCCATATTTTTTCCAACAATTGTGAAGAGTTACAGATAAAGTACAGATGCAAGAGCACATAGATACATGGGGATAAGATTGTTTTATTTACTTGTAAACTCCTTACTGCTGCTTTCCTATACCGATGTTCTGGTTGGTTTCTTATATCTGCTTTATTTTGGGACATGGATATTAACGCTTGAAAACTGAGGAGGGGGTAAGTTACCTTCGCTGCAAGTTTAAACCGGGAAATTCTGTGATTGCAGTGCTTCAAGCTCTCCAAGTCAGGGCAGGTGTTTTGCTGTGAATCGAGTGAACCTTAACATACTTCATCAAGGCACGACAAAAACTGAACTCCAGGAAGGTGGTGCTGTCCTGTCTCTTCTAGATATCTGTTTTGCCTGTGTCGCCCCTTGCCTTACATATGGCTATGGTCTCTTGATGTCAACTGTAACATTTTGAGTTAGGCAAACTTTTCTATGTTTTTCTGTATAGAAAATGGAAGACATTTAGGGCACATCACTTTGTGCAGCAGGATAGCTCTTTTTTTTGGACTCTCTCTGCTCCCTTTCTCTTTTCCACAGAGCCCTGGTATTAGTGCAGAAAAAAGAAAGGTTTCTGTATCCTTCACCTGTGTTCTTGTTTTCTGCCAGTGACAAAGCGGTTAAGTCACTCTTTGTCCTAAAGGCGCTGGAAGTGACTGCAGCAGCAGCGTGTCCGTAGCGCATTCTCAATCTCTTTGGCTACCTCACTCGGGTACTTGCAGCAAACCCATCGCTCCAGTAAACAACTGCATCTCTGTCTTTAATGGATTTGTGACACCGCTGTGACAAAGCAAAGTGCTATCGTTCTCAAGATATAGATGGCAGTAAAGGCACAGGGGAGCACAAGAAGTTGCCTAAGGCTGTGCACAAAACTTGTGTGCAGGTTGTGCTGTACACAACAGAAAAGTGATGAAACAGGAGAGTAACCTCCTAATGGCCCCATCACCAGGCTTCTCCGGTGGAGGTGGCAGCTATAGCCAAAAAGCGAATTCTCCTTTTTCTGCTCTATTGCTTATGAATTCGTGTTTTTCCCTCAAAGCAGCTTTTAAAAAGAAGTGAAAAGCACTTACAAGCCCCATTTCTGGGTGCCATGAAGGTTTTTTTTACCAAATGCAAAGAGATGCCACTGAAAAAGCATTGTCTCTCTCTCTTCCATGTTCTTCTGCTATGATTTTCCCAGAAAGAATGAACACAAAAACCTTTTCCATATGTCCTTACTCAGCCGTGTGCTCAATTTCTAGCTACACTTGGTTATGGCACACTTTCAAAAATACAGAATCCAATATGTAACATCAGTCATTTGCCTAAAACCATAGTTGATCAGAGAGTTGGGAAATCACAAAGTGTCCTTCTTCCTGGTGTGAGTCATTGCCTGCACTTGACATGATCTTTCACACTTTAGATGAATTGAGTCCAGATTTCAACAGCTGGCTTCTAGTTTAAAAAAAAAAAAAAAAAAAAAAGTCAGAACATGTAAGAAAAGTAGCATTGATGTCAAAGGCAGGATGGAGGGCTCACTCTGTATGTGTATATATTGGCCTTTGATTTACATGTGAGAGTGGGGATACTGGCTGCAATCACTGACTTGGCATTGGAATAAGCATGAGAAAGTCTTGAATGTTACTGAGGCTGCTGGCTGTTGATGCTGGGAATTCACTGATTATTGTCAAATATGTTGTGTTTAAAAAGTCTTGACAAGTGATTCATCGTGTCCCTACTATCTTTCAAAATCATGACATTGCTGATGAAACATTGCTGCTCACATGTATACCATTAGTTGACTGAATTACAGTAATGCACTGTTCAAGTTTTCCTGCTGTGGCTGTAGAATACCTTTCGACTTCCCAGGACAACAAAATTTGCTCATTCTGTCATTTGTACATTGTGGCTACTGTATCTGATGTTAGTATTTGATTGAACTACTTTTAAACTATGGATACTTACTGGCAAAAGTTTCCTAATTAACTTAGCAGCATGTCATTTGGTGATGCTGAGCTTAGCGTGTACTATCACTCAACTATATTCTTAAAAATAAAATGAATCAAGACGTACGTCTCCTTGAAAAGGCCAAGCTGGGTTCTATATTTATAGTATTTTAATGACACCAAATCCAATTCACCGGGTGAAAAAAAGGTTGATGGGCCTTTACTAGCTGTGAACTTAGCCTCGGAACTAAGAAGTAAGCTGGGCTTTCTCTGGGGCATGCTAACCTGGAACTAAAGATCCTACTGATCAGATTCACTTCTCATTCACCCGGCGCCAATCTCTTCCCTGAAGAGGCTCATTTTGAGAATGAAATGAGCCGTTAAACTACCCCAGTGCTGGATGCCGTAGTGGTTTCTACAGAACTTGGAGTGAAAGAGATGCCGTTGAAATGATGCATCTTCTTTCTGTTTTCTTTGACTATGATGCTTGCAGCAGGATCCTGCAAAAAGACTTGAACTTTGAGTGTCAGTTAAGAAACAGCAAACTTTGCTGTTCACTGTACTCAAGATTTCTGTTCAGGTCACTTGAAACATGTATAACGCTGAAATATTTCAACAGATAATTTTGCCTGTATATAATCACAACCAAAAACTGTTTCTCGAATTGCAAAGTATCTTACTGAAATATTTTTATGTATTTTACATGACATTCCAGGTTCATGTTCAGAGAAACTCTTGAGAAGCAGGAAGATACAGTTTTTGTAAACTAACCAGTGACACATTCACTCTCACTCAAACAGCTCTATTTAGATTTTCCAACTGGGATAAACAGAGGAAATGTATTTAAATCTAAGTACTTTGTCATGATTCAGTGAAGTGTAGTCTGTACACCAGACCTAGCAAACTGTTAAATGATGCCGTGGGTGCGCTGCTAGTGGAATTTAAGATGAGAAGGTTTTATTTCATGTATATTACTTTTTTGTTTCTTCTGTATTTTTCAGAAATGTTTTATTGCTTCTATCAATTGCAAGAGTACATAAAACTTTAATGATAAAGCAGTAAAAGAAACGATCTCCAAATATTACTGCAGATCCCTTGATAGATTTCTGTGCACTCTGCAACCTTTGTCTGAGCTAATTAAATAACAGGTGGAATAATTCTGGGGATGCTTATGGATAGCACTGCTGTGATGCTATTTCCAGAATGGATTTTTTTTTTCTCCTTAAAGCTCCTTGTCTAGGAAGCAAACCCAGAGCCGTTTAACCAGAGAGGTACTGATCCTGAATCTGCCTACAATGATTAGCACGGTAACAGGAACAGAAATTAATGTAGAGGCAAAAAATATAGTGAGACGTCATTAAAGCTGTGTACAAATGAATAGAAGTGGCAATAAAATGTTTGGTGCGGTCTGGAACATCTGCTTTTCTCAATCATCATTGGTATGATAAAGACAGTCTATTTTTCCATGCAATGGGTTATGTGTATTGTCTTGTACAAGTTGTGGTCGTGGAAGTTTCTGTTTTCCATCTGAGTCTTAAATATGCTATTCAACAGCTTTACTATTAGTGCTCGGCTAAACTCTGAAGTCTGAAAAACATGTGTTTTCAGAACCCAGAACTTTTTGTTTCTAATCTGACTGGTTTGTGTTACAGTAGTACAGCAAGGTCCCAAATGGATTTGATGCTCTGTTGGACTGAGCGCCAGTGTCGAGTGAAAGAGTCCTTGCCCTCGAAAATATAACCTAAAAGGGAGAAAAAACTTAATTTAAAAATGCAAAAAAAAAAGGGGAAAGAGAAGCACTGACTGGTAAAATGGCTGCCCACTGCTTTGCTATGAGCAGAACATCCACTGAGCAGAAAGTAAAATACAGTGGTACCCAGTGCATCCTGTACACCCATCCTTTTGCAGCGGTTTTCCAGCAGAATTGAGCTTTGTTGTCTTTGCTGCCCTATCAGGAGAAAAAGACCAGTATTTATTCTCTCATAGACTTATTTGGGTCTTGTCACCATTTTAAATGCTCCAAGGATGGATAGGACATCTAAATATTCCTAAAGTAAATGTTTAGCTGATGTGAAATCTAATTGTGTTTCCAACTACCAAGCCTCTGGTGGCATTTTAGGTATTCAAAGAAGTAAATGTAAAAGGCTTGCAACAATTAACAAGAATATGCAATTTATAAGGGCACTTCAGCAGCCGCATCAGAGACAGAAGGTCAAAGTCCCATTAAATTGTCCAGATGATCCTAGGAAAGGCGCCTGGTCTTTCATAGCGATGCCTGCTGGAAGCAAAGGCCAGGCAATCTGAGGTGAGAAAACTAATCTTAAGACTTTGCATGCTGTTCTCCAGCTGCCCGTCCGCTGGGTTGCTATTGTGTGTTGTTAACAGAAGTACCACGGCTTACTGCGACGATGCGGGCGCAGATCTGGGCTATCGAGCAGATCAGATTCTGAGAGAGCCAAAAGGACCTGGAGGGCTTTGTAGATGAAAGCCACCGGGTTGAATTGCATTCAGAAACAAACGGCACCATGCCGAGCTCAGATGTAACCTGCTTAGCGTAGCTTACAGCTCCAGCTCTGCGCTAACTGAAGCTTCCTCTGTGAGGGGGGAATCGGTGTTTTCTGTGAGGTAGCAGAGGACTTGTGTCACCTGCTCTGGTGGGAGCAGAAAATGCGGTTTTGGGAAAGCGTGAGCATAGGTGGGATGTCTCGGCTCTGGACTAGCTCTCTGTGGGTCCCGACAGTCCCCATGGCTGGAACTGCCTCAGTGTCATGCGGAGTTACTCCAGTGGGCTGTGTTTGCACAGATGGGCAGAGTATGGGGAACAGGAAGGACCCAACTTTGTATGCATGTTCTTTAGATTGAGAACTTGGCCAGGATTCAGACTTGTCTTCCTGTGGGCACAGAGGCTGAAGCAAGACAGCAGTTGGCTTATTACAGTGAGTATTAATTCTGTGTATTAACTGGTAGTAGAATTAAGTGAGCAATTTATTTCATTCTTGGAATGAATTAGGATACTCTTGCAGTAGAGCCCCTATCTACTAGCGTAGTACTCAGTGTAGACACTGTCATTTCAAGGAAATTTTTCAGCTACGATTGGTGTTTAACACTGAGCTTTTGCCAAGGCAGGGCAAGAAAAGATGCAAGCGCTTTTTGCATGGAGGTATTTGCCGCAGTTGAGACACTGGTGTTTTCTGGCAGCCGATACAACTTCTCTCCTGCTCTGGTGATGACATGGTCTTGCAAAGCTTCCCGGAATCATAGACTGCTCCCTCCCAAATGCAGTAATTCCTGGAATGGCAATACTTTAAAGTGGTTGCTGGAGGTATCCAGAGTGATGCAGGTGTATTTTAGGATACTTGTGGGCTGGCTCATTTCTGGATTGTGGTGTTATATTTTTATTTCTATTTTTAATAACCGTGCTAGTTTACAGAGAAGTTTTTTATAACGTCACTGTCTGCTGCAACACATGCTGCATAAAACGTTCAACAGAGCCACATATTGTTTTCGAAAGCTGCATCAACTCTGAGCGTAATGGCAAATTATGAGCAGTAGTGACCAGAAAAGAGCTGCACCCATGACACTGTTTCCATTTGATTTGATCTCTGCAGCTTTTTTAATTTACTGCTTTGATTTGGAAATTCCCAGTGACCTCTGAAGAATGACAGGTTTTACCCTCTCTCCTGATGCTGGGGGCAGCTGGGAGTCAGCCCTCAGCAGGCTTTGGAGTAGTCTCAGGGCTGCTGTGGCTGGTGCTTTCAGGGAAGGCTCCCGAGGGGTTGCTTTTTTGGCCTAAGGTTGCCAGAACATCGGAAGCTGGTGTGTATGCCCTGACGTCCCCTGCTGCCGGGGGGCCGGGGAGGCTCGCTGTCTGCCCAGGCTTTTGTGCACGGAGCGATGCTGCCGGCAGAGCAGGATTTCCACGTTCGCCACTGGCAACAACCTGGAGCACCTTTGTGTGCTGACTCGACCGTGCCTCCTCCCAGGCAGGCTCTCTCTGAAGTCCCTCTGCCCTGCCGCCAAACACAAAGTAGTTTGAAGTGAGTCGTCTGTCTTTCCCCCCCGCCCCCCCTCAGGTCGTCAGCATAAAATTAAAATAGGTTAAATATGATTCATCTCTCTAACGCTGGGAGGGGACAGAAGCCTGGCTAGCCCAGGTAATCGTAGCAGAATTCAAAGCCCATCATTGTGCTTTCAAGCAGCAATAGGTTACTCATTACCGCAGCTTTGAACAGCTTCCCTGTGGGTTGTGCGCGTCTCAGCCACCATCGCTACCGGCCCTGATCAATTAGTGTCACAAGCAGGTTTAGAAAAGGGCCAAGCAGGGAACGTGTGTGGAGCTATTCTCCCACCTGCTGTTCTTGCTGGTGAAGGGGGAGGGATCTGGCCTGCCAGCACGGTATCTGTTTGGGAGCTAATTAGTTTGGGAGATTACAGAAAGCAGGATATATATAAGCTGCCTGATCGATCTCCTCCACAGCCCTGTAAAGGGAATAGGTAATGTCATTTTCATAACACTGGCATAAAAATTGAGAGGTAGAGGCCAGATATGCTCCCTGACCCCAGTCCACAGCTGCCGGATCCAGGAGCACGGAGACTGGAGCAGATACCTCCCTGTGAATATCTGGGGTGGGGGAAACTGTCCCTTCTGGAGGGAATCCCAAGGGAGCATGAGCAGCAGGCACCCGTGGTGAAGGCAGGAGGAGAGCCGGTGTACGTGATGCACTTTGAACCTGCTGGAGCCAGTCTTCTCCAGAGGGGCCACATCCTGAGCCACCCTGTGCCGTTCGTCCGCATCCGGTGCTGTAGCTGCAGTCCGTTAGGTTATGCCCCTCACTTTTCCAAGTGCTTCTCCCTCGTTCTGCTTTCCGTAGCCCGTGCTGTTTGGCTGCTGGAGGGGAGACTTGGTAAGTGTGCTTTATGCAGTACCTCTCGCCAGTCGGCAGGCAGGGGGGGTCTGGCTCCCACCTAATTACTCAGGTCAGTGAAAATAATGACAAGGTTTTTCTTAGATAAGCATCCAGAGAAGTCTGCGGTTAAGATTCTATCAAAAATGAGAAACAATGTGCAGCAAAATAATTATTTTTGTAAGGCTTTTCAGTTTTTACCAACGATGAAGGAAACAGCAGGAGTTCTCAAAGGGAATATATTTTATTGATGCCAAGGAATTATTGCATTGGTATTAGAACTTAAAGGGCATGTAAATGTTCAGGACAGTGAAACATTGCATTGTTATGGGAAAATTGTGCCTTTGAATAAAAGAGAAGAAAACACTTAAATGTTGTAAGAAAGTTATTTCTATGACTATCTAGGTGATTTGGAAACTTGCTGTTGCTCACGTGGGTCATGGACAGTTCTTGTCCTTCCTCCTATGCCATTCACCTATATCTGTGGGATATCTCTTTTTTTAAAAAAGATAATTTTTCACCTGCACTTAAAAAAAACCACAACACAACAGCCAGTGCCTGTTGAAGAATGAGTGATTAAGGATGAGATTCACTTTCAGTCACTGTCTGGAATTTGTGTTCTTCTAAAATATTCCAAAGTTTTTTGTTTCAGTGAAGAAAGAGGAGTGCTTTCTTTTCCTTTGCCATAGTGTCCCATTTCAGCATTCCAGTCTAATAAGCAAAACCTCAAATTTGTTCCCTGATGGGTCAAAGAGAGAACCCCCAGTGCAAGCTGTCTGATGGTCACAAACCCAGCGCCTTGCTTTGCAGCCGGCAGCACAAACGTTTCCTTTGAGGGCAGCATTCGACGCGGCACAGGGTCTGCACAGGGACCCCAGGGCCAGCTCGGGAACCAGAAGCAGTCGCCGTCTGCGCAGCGAATTGGGCACAGCGGTACCCCGCTCAGGTATCTGCACAATGCTGCAGCGTACCCTGTAGGTACCGGGGCTGCTTTCCAAGGGTAGTGGGATCCATCTCAGAGGTACCTTTCACATCTCCAGGTGCCCTCTGCAGGTTTCTGTTTCCCTCTGAGCATTTGAAGTGCACATCTTGTTCGCTTGAATTTGCCACTCGTCCTTGGGAACGAGAGCTGAGTTCTCTCTGAGGGAGTAGTGGGCAGTTAGGAGTCTAGATCCACTTTTTCCTCCTTCTTAAAGCCTTCTTTCTCTGTACTGGTAAGATGTTGCCAGTTGAAATGTGTTTTCTGTTTTGGCTTTAATGTCATTTCTATGCTGGCCAAAACCTTGTTAGGCAAAAGTCTAATTGTAGCTGCAATTATCCTCACATAGCTTGCTTAATTAGAGGGCCATTGTATACTCTACCACCAAATATACTTTTGGGAGATGAGAATTGCTGGAACAAATTTTGCTGGAATAGTTACAGTAGCAGAGCCTTTTCAACCCCAGCCCCAGTCTTGCCAGGACCTTGCAGCTGAGGAGCTGCTGAAGAAACCCAGTACCCACAGGAATGGGCCCAGAAGAGCACATTCCTTCATTCATTGCCTCTCTGCTGAGCGTTGCACTTCAGTCTGGGGGTTTGAACCTGCTAAGAAGTTTAGAGAAGAAGCACCTGAAGCCCTTTGGAAGTGGAACTGAAGAGGATCCATGTTTCATAGCTTCTCCTGCTCAAGCTCAGTCCTGTCCTCGCATTCATCTTTTAAAGAGATCCCATGCTTCCGCATTTACATGTCTGCCTTCCCCCGTTCAACAATGCAAGACTCCTTGACCTACTATTCTTAACCTTAACTGACAAAAAGATTGTAATATAAATAGGACATTTATAACCAGCATTGGAAATCTCTTCTGTTGTGTGATTATCTACAAAGTGTTATTACCCCCTTTTTGCACAGGAAAATATGCCTAGATTTTCATTGATCCATCTTGAATCAATGCTTTTAAAAATCTTAGATACATTTTGCTTAAGAGCAAAAGCATGCATTTTATGTTTTGACATGGTATTATTGATTGGAAAGGAGAGAGCAGTGCTCTCCACCTGACTGTCTCCTCAGTTTCCTAGTCTGGCAGTGTCTGGTAGCACAACATCCTTAATGGCTTTGCTCCTGTTTTCTCTGCTTGTTGCCTCTCCTCTTTATCCTCCCAGTCCTCAGCACGGTGCCTTTCTCAGTTTTTTAAAGTAATCAATATTGTGCTCAAGCCTCCTGCTGTTTGCTGTCACTCATATTTGGCACAGCTATAAATTATGTATGGGTCTTTCTCGGCCCATATAAAATTTCTATTGCATTTGTCAATGGCTAATCAATAGTTCACTTTTATCCTCAAAGCCACACACATGTTCTGAAGTTTTAATGCAAGCAGATTTCTCCCTTACATGTAGATGAGGAGAGCAGTGAGACTTCAGCTAGGGAGCTAGAAGCTGCAGAGGTACAAATCTAGACCCGGTGGTGTATTTGAGAAGACCTTAACCTAAATCTTCTAGCTACAATGCTTTGGTTTCTGCATTTCGCTGTGGAGCCACTTCCTACATAAGAGGCATGGTAGGCAGCGTTTTAGCATGGCTTTGCTTACCTGTGACCCCTTCAACCTCCACTGCACAAGATGCTCACAGCTGGTAGACTGTTTGAACTTCCAGAGCTAATGGCATCTGACATTTAAGTCAACCTTAAGGAAATCTCAGCAAACGCAGCCACTTAAACTAATATGGCAGTGTCTCTTTAAGGAGGCATATTGACAGTCTGTGTAAAATGTCATGTTATGTTGATGTCTCAATCAAGTGCATGACTCTCCCCTCCCACCTCCCCAAGTTTTTGCAAGCTTTGAAATTGGGTTGTAAACCAAAAAAGGAACAAATAATTCTTTTGTATAAAAAGTGCGTTTTTAAAAAGTTGGATTGCTGACTCTCTGAAATAAGTGAGCGAGCCCTGTAGCGTCAACTTCTGCTGCAACATCTTTAATACATACCCAAGTGCTGTTAGCTGAGGCAAGGAGAAAGTACCGGTGGAGTGAGACTGCTTGACACCATATTTTGCTTTAGGCAAGACAGTGTGCTAAAAGAGCTGAAAACACGAAAAGCTGCCTACTGCTATCCCTGCAACATTAAGCATCAAAACTCAAGCCATTTGCTAGTGAAGGTTGGTTGCTTGAATAAATGCTTGAGATTTGAGAAAACGCTGGTCACAATGGGGAGAAGAGAGAGCTTATTCCTTCAAAAACTTGACACCTCTCATCACTCCGGCAGGCCAGTGGCTGCCTAAGTAAATCCTCAATTAGGGCTATTGGCTGCAGATCCTGGAGCTGCGCTCCACAGAGGGATTTGCTAGAGCACTCTCCATTTCCAGCTACGTGTGCTACAGCACTTTCTGATTCGGAGCCCAACAGGGTTTGACCTTCAGGCCATGCTGCAAAGGGCTCTTCCCTTTGGACCACTTTTACTCACGCTGGGTAGTATTTTCCACCTTCAGAGGGCTGACATATCAGCTAAGCTACACTAAACTGAGTCCAGCTGTCCGGCTTTTCCAAGCTGTACTGACAGGAGAATGGCTTTTCAAAAGGACGTGATTCTCCAAATTGCAGAGTGCTCAGGGGTGTTTGAGTGACTTCTCAGTGTTCAGGCTTTTGCCTGCAAACTGGGGAAATGTGAGCCAGGTGGCATGTGACAAGGAGAAACCGAAATGGTAAAAGCTTGTCTAAAGGGCTGTGCAGCTCATCTGAGAGGCACTGACTGACTTTTTTATCACAAGGGAGTATAGAGATTGGCAATTTGAATGATAAAGAGATAGTATTATTAATGGAATAAGAAATCATAGTTTTCTAGAAAGTTGATTCCCTAGCGTGGGTTGAACCTCTTTTTCTGAGATAGTTTTAGGTTTTGGGGTGGTTAAGCAGAGGAGTTTGGCTGACTGGATGGCAAATCCAGATCATGGAGATCTTGGATGTCGAGAGGTGGAGATCATGGAGATCTCAGTCTAAATCATGGAGACCTACAGAAACTGCACTGGTTTTGGCTATTCCAGGTTTACACAGGTGTGACCAAGAGTTTTATGCAGCACATTGCCTTTCAGCCTGCCCAGAGGTCCCCCCTGCCTCAATACAGCGAGAGTCCCTGCCCCAGGAACACGGGGCCTGAGCAAACAGGACAAATGTGGGAGGACTGATGACCAGAAGGAGGAAAGGAGGGACTTGTCCAGTGTCATAAGGCGCGGGAGAGCAGACTGGGGTGGCAGGATGACCTCTGCTGCCTTCCTTCTGAAGCGTCTGCCCATTAGGAGAGCTCCATTAAGTACTTAATAAATTCATTTGGGAAGGGGTCGCTGCCCCATGCCTTGTGCTGAGTATCAGAGTTGCTTCCAGATGAGCTGCGTGTTTCTGTGTGCAGAAGTCCTGTGCCTGCTTCTCATTGTACTCCTGGCAGGGTTTTATCCAGTCACTTCTATCACTATATATTAGACTTCTGGGCTGAACTTACATAGAAAAAAGAGAACACATGGGGCAAGATTAATTCAGAGTGTAAGTGAAACTTCTTTACAATGAGAGAAATGGGTTGTGTATGTATCGCGTAACAAACACTTGGGTGTGATCTGTGCTGTTTGGCTTCAGTAGCATCTCCTCCGCCAAAGGCTGAGCTATGTGACAGGTCAGGCAATTTGGGAAGAGCGCAGGCTTTCGGTTCAGAGTCGTAGCAAAACCCTGCAGTAAAGGAACCCTATGGGCTTATGGGACTTAGCTAAGAATCCAGAAATGCTTTTAAATTTTGTGTCTTTTAACTCATCTTCTGATCTGGAGGACCAGTTATTTTTGAATGTGTGATGCTGAATTGTAAGGGACATCAGACAGTAGCCCTTTCTTTTCTGTCTTCTTTCTTTCTTGTCTCTGGCAAATGGGGACAGATTAGCTGAGGTTGAGTGACGAGGTCACTGCCCTCAGCTATCTGCTGTGTCCCCACTGCATGGTCAACTGAGCCATTTGTGAATTAGCTGCTGAGCCACTGATTCCTACAGCACAGAGGTTTAAAGTGGGCTGAAATTGTTTATGGTTAACCTGCATGTCAGTTCAGAAGCTGAACCATGATGCAGAAGTGTTTTGAAGGCTGCTGTAGCAAGAGTGGGACAGACAGCATGGGACAGTAACTCTTCCTTATCTACCAGGCAGAGATGATGCTAGATGTCTTTTTATTTGTGCAGTCTGAGACAACAATTGAGGCTCTTGCAGCTTGTTATAGTTTGTATCTGTCCTATGCTCTCTCCCTCTCCTTGTAACCTTTTCATTCACCACCTCTCCCCAGTGCAGGGGGGCTTCTGTGCATGCACAGAGCCCCCTAAACTCAGCAGAGAAACCAAGGGTGAGAGATTTGGCCATGCAGAGAGAGTTGCAAGAGGAGTTAAATTTTTTTCCCACTTTGAATTTCTAATAAGATATTTTTCCTGGTTCCATTGGAGCTTAGAGCATCCCAGGGACACTTCTTTGTAAATATCACTCCTAAATAATTATTTTTAAAGACACTTGGCAGAATGAAGACATACTTTTCTCTGACCCACTGGTCAGCTTGGTGTCTGCCCACAGGCAGTATTCAGGATGGGTTGTTTTGATAGACATACCAGTCAACTTGCATCCATCTTTCAGCCTTTATTGTTTCTGTTTGTGGACACCTTTTCATACTTAGAAGCTGGGAAAGAAGGATGAGCTTATCCACTGCAGAATATACCTCTCAGTGCATCCTTGCATATTTTGCTATTCTGGAGTTTTTGGTTCACCCTGATATTGAACACTTCCATTTTAGAGCAGATGGTTAGGAAAACTGGCAGGGAAGGAGCAACTTTTCTTGTTGAGACTCTAAGAATTGCTTGTTTGAACTCTCCTCTCCTTGATGTCTGCACTAGTAGGGCCGTGCTCTCACAGCGCTGCAAAGGGCTCAGTGCCCAGCAGGATGATTCCCTGGCAAGCCAGATTGCTGGCTGTTGAATGGTGTGAAACCTTTCCATCGGTGAAAATCCTCCACGGTCCTGCTGAGCAAGACCAGAAGCGCTGCTCGTTTCCTACGGGCTCTAATTCTCCTGGCGCCGATGGGAGCTGCTCATTCCCTTTGGGGAAAGAATGGGGAAGAGGAGGCCAGGAGCCCTCCTGGTGCCTGCTGCCAAAAGTCTGTAGAGGGGCTGGGTTTGTAGGATTGTAAATCATCTGGAGCAAGAGAGCTACGTTAGTTAATCCCAGATGAGGATCAGATCACCTGCCTTGCAGCCCAGACCATTTCCTCAGGACCACTGCACTGGCTCCGATCCCGTTGGCTCTAATTTCACCCTTTGTTCTATTTTTGTACGGTAGGTTTTTTAATTAGTAATTCTGTTGAATTTATAACACGTTGTGACTGCACGTCCTCTGAGCGTAAATAGAGCACAGAGAAAAAAAGAGGCAGTGATTTAATGCCAGATCATCGTGGGCCCAATTCATAAAAATGTTATACTTTTTATGTAGGAAAAGGAGCGTCCATGTAGCGTATTTGGAATTCATTGAATCTTCTTCCTTATGCATAAAAGTTGCCAACTGCTCATTACTCACTGAAGGGATTCATAACTCAAAAGAGGGCAGAGGCAGAAGAAAAATGAACATGCCCTACTTAACGTGTAAAATTCAAATATCAAAAAAAAAAGAAAGAAAATCTGGCAGGGATACAGGGTAAGTAAATTATCCCTTTAAAAAAGAAACCTCTAATAATTACCTAAGTACAAGATTCATGGCTGATAACTACTCAGAGCAAAGATATGCGCATAACCTTACTTCAGCTTTTAAACAGCACTTGTGATTATTATTGTTTTAAACAATGGCAAGTCTGTTTTCCTAGCAAAGTGTATACTTCAAACAAAACTTTAATATATTTATTGGGGGAGTCACATGCAGGAAATAGATTATTAGGGGAGAAGATGTTCTTCCATTTATGGTGATCCTAGAGCAGAGAATACGGAGAAAACCCATTAAGAAGCACTTCACATTTTTCCTTTGCTGTAACCCAACCCAGACTTGTGCCCAGAAGAGACAGCCTCCTTTGATCATTGCAGATCCATATTGACATGTCCCATGCCATCCTTCACTCTCTAATCTCTCAGCACTGTGCACATTGAACACATTGCTGTACACACACTCATTACCGTACCGAACAAGAAACCACATGTACTGTACCAGAAACCACAACTAGACAAAAGTCATTGGTCAAAGATCATTTGCATTCCTTTTTAGTTGCTTCTACTCTCTCCAGAGAAACTCTGATTTATCAGGAGATTTGAGCTGTAGTTCCTTGCCGGCACAGTGCTTCCTTACACTTTGGTGGGGACAGGAGAGCCAAGGGGAGATGCCGCAGCTTTGCTTTGCTGCTGTTTTTTCTTTCCAATTTCCTCACTTCCCAGCGCTCCCTTTCTCATCAAGCATGAGAGACTTCTCTCTGCTGTCACTTCTCACCCATCTTGGCAGCCTTCTTGGAAAGAGGGAGAAGGTGGAAGGAGAGAGCATGGCACACGTGTTGTAACTCAAAGTGCAAAAGCCCTCGAAGGGGCCAGAGATGTGGCCGTGCGTTACAAAATGCAAAGCTGCTGTGCACCAAGAGGCAAAGCAGTACCGGCGCAGCGCAGCGTAGTTCCACAGCGAGGTGTTGTTTAGAGGATTGAACCCTTAGATGGGGAATAGCATTGATATCAGACAGTGGGTGAAAAATTAAAGGATGCTGAGAGTTTGTTTCGAAAGCAGGGGAGTGTTAGGCAATGGCATAGCACCTCAACAGTGGTCCTTTTGTGATACAGCATTTCAGCTGGAGAGCAGCAGCACTGTTGCAGCCAGGTGTGAGCTGGGCAGCCCCTGGGTCTGTGTTCATGGTGGTTCAGTGTGCCCCAGGTCCCTTCTCACTCGTCCTCTAGGAGAGGGAGAGAGCATGCACATCTCCTTGGCATCTCCTATTTACTGGTAGTACCTTGGGTCACTCCCTGAAGTTACATCTATGCTTGCAGAGACCTCAGCCCTCCCCAAAATGCATCAAGAAGTCTGTAGCGGCAGTGGCAGATAGAGAAATAGCCAAGCATTTTTTGACTCTCAAGGCTGACTAGTACATAGACATCCCATAGCAAACTGTAGAAATCATTACCATCGGTTTCAGTGAGAGCAAGATACAGCCTTTAATGAAGTCAGCTATAAGGACATGGATTTGACTTCAGAAGCAATTCCTGATGTGCTTGTTGTCTGCTCTTGGAGGAGCTCTGGCTTGCTTTCGCAGCCGGCGAGATACCAAATCCAACAGCTTATTCTGGAGTTGTCTTTGGTTTTTTACTAATAGGCAAGATTCATGGACTAGACTGAAAGACATAATTATTGGAGACAGGGTCTAAGGTGTGTCTCTGCACTCATTTCATATGGGAGATCTTAAGAGAACTGCAGGCAACTCTACCCACACCTCTGATTTTTTAAGGGAACGATGGTTTCAGTTGGCAAAAGGCGCTGAGCTCCAGTGTGTTGTTAGGTGATGCATTTTGAAAGCACGTAGCTATCAGATCCAGTACCCCATCCTAAGTCAGGCATGGCCAATTTCTCCTTCCCAGCCAGTATTTCCCCTGCCCTTTCAAATGGATGTAACATTTTCTTGCCCTGCCATTCTCAACTAGCATATACAGTTTCTGCAACTATTCAAGAGCTGCCGAGTAGCATCATAGAAATGACCACATTTTAATGGTGCCCCAAGCAATTCCTGTCTATGTAGAGTTCATTAAAAAAATTTCCTGGGATAAGAGCAGCTGTGTGAACATAAGATACTTTATTATTTTATTGGGCATCTGATTTGTATCTCACTTGCACAATTTTTTCACTGGGTTGACCTTATTGCCCTCATTGAAGTTTACTAACAATTTATACAGATCAGAATCAGTCCATATAATTATATATCATAGTTATCAGCTGCTATAAATTGGTGTTGGTCCACTGAAGTCTAATTACACCACCTAAGGAGCTGACTCATTTGTTATGACTCTGTTATACAATAGACTGAAGCTAATTATACTGTATGTCTATGTATGCATCTTGGTATGTATTTTCCGCCTCTCTTTATCCTCTTTCATTCCCCATTGCTGGTCCAGTGTTTCCAATTACATTAGTTATTTTGTTCCCCATGGAAATAGTTTCCAAGAGACACTTTTGGGAGCCTGGAATTAACCGACAGTCTGGAGGCTCAATTTTGTGGCCTCGTGTTTGCTGTGATCTAGAGGTGTCAAATTGCCTACATTTTTACAAGTCTGACCTTTCAACGCATTTCGGAGTCAAATTTATAGCTGGATATATGCTTGCAGTTAATTCACTCTAACATCCCAAGCAGAGAATATTTCCCCTCCTATTAGAATATGAGCCTTTTGCTGAAAAATGCAAGGAAACAGCATTTTTATTAGAGCTGATGCAATGGTGAGAAGCGGAAAACCTGGATAACACTTTTTTTGGAAAGGCAGGGGAGAAGCGACCATGGACCGTGGCTGTTCATCCCAGGCTGTCTCTGAATCTGAAGTGATCTCGCACATACGCCCTGCGGTGCTGTTCTGAGTGGGCAGTGCTGCTCAGCCCTTCGGTGGGATCTGGGAAAGGACCTGTGGGCTCAGCGCGTCCCTGAACGTGTTTCAGACAGCTCTGACACACACTTTGCCGTATGAGCCAAACTAGCTTGTCTGATGACTGGTAGCAAGTTTCAACTGTTACTAAATCAATTGGGGAAAGCTTCCAGAGATGGTGTTGGGTATGTGAGATGGAAGCGTCCAGATAAGGAGAGCACGCACTGGGTGTATCTAATGCTATTGGGATTTTCCAGGAAACAGCTGACATGGGGCTCGTTCGACTTTCCAGAGGCTGGGAAATATAAAAGTTGCGTATTTAAATGTAGCAAGCGTTTTTCTTTTGCTCAAGCCGGCTGCAATCAGATTGCCATTTTCCTTACCTTGTTCTACCTTTAAGTGCCTGCAGTCATTTTATTCCCTGATTTGTTCTGTATTAATTGTAGTGATGTGGCTTGCTGAATAATAGGTACGTGACCGCCACAGAACTCCTGTTGCTGTAGGGATAAGGCTGACCGGACAGGTTGGCAGGAATCACCGCTCAACTTCTGCGCCCTCACCGGGTGAGACAGCGGCGTTTCTGCAGTGCAGGTCCCTGCATGCTGCGGGCCAGGTGAAGGGAGGTGCAAGGTAACTGTAGACGGCACAGCCTTGGTGCAGGATGAGATATATGAATGCAGTGGCTGCACAAACAGCATTAAAAAGTAATCTCATGTTTAACAGGGCTCTGTATAGCACCCTGTGTTTTTAGTGATCAAATCCATGTCCGTTGTGGTTGCCTTCTCTGTCCTTCCAATCAAGGCAAATGTCAGGCAACATCTATTGCGACCTGGAGAAATAAGGGTCAGGAACGCAAACTTACTGTGTTGTAACAGCTGTAGGACAGAAGAATGCTTTAAGCACCACTCACACCTTGTCCTGCCTACAGGACAAAAGACAAAAACCGAAAGAAAAAAATGCTTCGGCTCATGCCTTAGCTGTTCCTCAGTTGTTCCCATAAGTGCTGCGAGCTCCGTGGGAAGGTGAAAAGCTCAAACTCCCCAAAAGAAAAGTTAACTTTTTCTTTTCTTGGTCTGTGCAACACCTTTCTAGTAAATCACCTCTCTGCTCAGCATCAGGACATCTCTTGTTTCCTCTAGAAAAGCTACTTCTGTGACTTACCGTGTTCAAGCTCTGGCTTCACGTGGTGCAATTATGGTATTAAAGAGAGGGATCTTCTGTCAGATACTTCTATTTAGGTGAGGAACTGATAAACAGATTAAAGTCAAAACTGTGGGGAAAAGTAGACTAGCAATTAAGCCATCAAAGGCAATCTACAGCAGATTTTGTTAAATCCCCTGGTTTTTAACCAGGTGGAACCCAATCACTTGAAGAGAGCTGATGAGGCTGTGGTTTTATCAGTGCAGCAACGGCAAGATGCCGCCCTCTGTGCAGACTGTTTACAGTCTTTATCTCTGGCTCTTCTCTACTTTCAGCTGCTTATGCTCATTGTGTGAATTTATTAGTCACTTGTAATTTCTTCATTGATTTTTGTTAAACTGTTTGCTGGCTCATGATCTTGGCAACCTATTTCTGTTGGTTAAACAAGCTTGCTTGTCAAGCAGGTTTTCCCAATGTCACAGTTCTAGTATTAACTCTCTTTATTGAGTAATGCTGCTTCTTATCCAGGATGAGATCAGACTTCATAACAAGTGGATCAAAGCCATGAAGTTTAGATCCAAAATCGGAGCTGAATCCAAGCATTCCTGAAATTTGAGGATGTTTGACTTGAGTTCTGGTTTGACTCGACCGCGGGGAATGGTTCAAGCAGTAAAGTTCAGAATTGGAGTTGTATTATCTCGTGAATCAAAGGGGTTTTTAGTCCCACGTTTTGATGTTGGGTCCATCTTCAATAACCAATGGCCAAACGTGATGAGCTCCTAAACTGCCCGACAAAGAGGTTTAACACCTGCTGAGATATGTGGCACAAGATTTCCCCAGAAATGCTCTGTTGTACTTAAACAACGTAACTCTTGCTAGCAGCTGGAGAAACCTGGTCAGTTAATAGATGGAAACCTAAGAAGCAGCAAAGGGCCAAATTTTTTTATCAGAGTACTTTGATTCATATTAAATGCTACACATTTCTGAACACTCTGCTCAGATTTCTACCCAAATACCAAAGGGCTGTTATAGCTGTATCCATAACAAAGGCAGAATTACTGAAACCTCGTGTGAGAAATGCTGTTCCTAACATTTCCTTCAGTTGAGTTTCGCAAATGAAGTAATGTTGATTTGTTCAGATATGGCCCAAATGTTCATATTGATTTTGTGGGATGTACACCCAAACATCTGAACTGTGGTAAAGGTTTGACCCATCACCCCCCTGACGCCTAGACCAATATGTTCTGGTGTGCAGTGATGCAGATAATATGGCATTTCCCAGAAGCTTTTAAGGCTACAGTGTGATGAGGACACATTTTGATGCATGAGTTTTAAACCCAAAACCTTATTACCAGTATTTCTAAAGAAATTCCTCAGAATACATTTTAATAATGTAGATTCAGAATCTTCTATTTTAGTTATACGCAAAGAATTGTACCATTATGACTGATTAGTTTCCTTTTTTTTCTTTTTAATAATGAGAATAACTGTTTTCCTGTATAAACACACTTTTGCACAGATAAATATTTAATACGTTTCAGCCAAAAAGAAACACAAGTGTAATAACTATGTAACTGGGATCATTCTAGAAAGAGCCATGAGTTGTGTAATTGTGGCTTGGTAGTTTGTATAATCTGGGAAAACTGATATAAACCTTTGAAACATTCTGAAGTTTGTGTTATGCCAGAGTTTAAAAGAACTCTGTTCCTGTGCTCCATGCTCAGTCGCCAGTGAAAAAGGCAGTATCATTAGACTCTTCATGAAGTATTTTTAAAATATTTATCTAACATGAAAATTTTTGAATTACAATTTTTTGCAAGGTAGTCATCCCATGTTTCTGTCTGCAAATTACATGAAAAGCAACTATATATGTCATTTCTCCTCTAATATATATTCGTTGTAGGGACTCATGATGCTACATGGGCCCATACTAGTTAACCTCATGAACACGTCACTACTTCTTTATAATTTCTCTTTATTATGAAGGATTTTGTACTGAAAAACTTTGACAATGTTGACTTAAATGAAAGGGAGGTTAGGAGATTAATATGGCTTTCTAATAGTGCAGCTAGTGTTTTTAGAGGCTTCCAGCTTTCATAGTGACACACATGGTCATTGGAGTTTGGCATTTATATTTGAGGGGACATGAACAGCAGAAGAGTTGAGTTGATGCTTATATATTTACCAATTAATTGTCTTTTAGCCTTAAATTGAAAGGGAATTGTTTCTAGCATGTGCATTGGGTTACCTCTAGCATGCACCTTCTCCATGTCACTTAAACTTTTTTCTCGTCTGTAACTGGATCTAGTGACACTTACCTATTGCAGCAAGATATCATGAAGATCCATTTCATGTTGTAAAGATGTTCCATCGAAAGGTAATTTCCAGGGCTTGATGCCATCAATACCTTCTATTGATTTCAGTGGGGTTTGCAGTGAAAGTAACACTGCATCCAATAATAACGTCAGGCACAAATGTCAAATTTAGCAGAAATATTCCTGGTTTTCCATCTCCAATGGGTTAGTTTCTCCTTTGTCAACCTGTAGAGGTTACTGGTTTGACTTCATTCACAATGAGCTGTGCCAAACACATTTAAGATGAGCATCAGGCATAGAAATTTTACACTGTTTTCCTGGATACTTCTTAGGTTATTTTCATGTGTCCGGCATTGCTATTGCCGCTTAAATCAAAAGGAGGAAAAACATGTCTAACGTGTGGTATTTAGCTAATTGTCAGTCTCCAAGCAGGGCTGGAAATTCCAGCAGCTACACATAAAGGTAATTTGGGGTCTGTCCATATTTTTGGTGCTGAGGTCAGTGCAAAAATATTAGAAGTAATACTTTGGTGAATGCAATAAAACGGATACTTTTACTTTACTTTGTCTCTGCAAAAAACGGTGGGTTAACATAAAGAGCCCTTTATTCTGAGCGGATGCATCTTGTGTTTATAAGATGGTTTATGACCTGAACGTATGTAAATGTAGTATTCTCTAAATCCCTGAACTTTCACACGATAGCTTTGCAGTGGCGTGCCCAAAAGGGTTGGGTGAGTCTGACAGAACGTACTGGAGATGTTGTCCTTGAAGCTTCCGTACAAAATACCTGACACCTTTCTATGCCAATGGGAGAAATCTGTCTTTGTTTTCCCAGCGTGTTGTAACAACTTTCACTTCTGCCTGGTCCCACTTAGACCACATCACCTCGCTAGCTGCAGCAGGAAGTTTTAAACAAAATCTTAAAATGCGTGTTTATGCATAGTGCCAGATTTCAAGTACAGGAGAGGATCCCAGTGCCAATTTATTACTAATTGTCCCTCCTGGCTGTGTCTGTTCGACTTCTTGGAACAGCCAACCCTACAGATCACTGTAAATACTAATCTTCTTATACTTAAGGTATCAGGTTTTCTTTGATGTTACCAAACATGTTGACTCTTATCTTGGTTGAATGCACAATCCAGACACAGTTATCATTAATAATGTTGTGTCTGCTCCTTCATTATGGAGAAAATAGCAAGATGCTTCCTTTCAAAACGATAACTTTTCTGCACTTCAGTAATGATCAAGCCTATTTGATTTACAGCCTATTTAATGTTCAAAATGGCACATTTACTTCCCTGAATCTAAAAAGAAAGCTAAGGCCCTGATCCTGATAATGCGTGTGTATGTGCTTAGCTTGACACTCACAAGCCCCTTCCAGCAAGTAGTATACATGAATAAATCTGTGCAGGACTGAGGTCCTGTGCTCCATTGGTTTGCACTGCTGTCCTGAAGGCAAGGATTTTTCTAAGATATATAGTCAGCTTTCAACTCACAAAGGGTCTGAGTCTGTTAGCTTTAACTGGCGCAGGCAGATCCATTTAATTCTCTATTCGTGGGATATTTTGCCAAGTCATTAGCTTAAGTAGAACAATTCATGCAAGTAAAGGCTTTTAGGCAGAATCTGAAGAGTTAAAAAAAATTACATGTACTAAATTTCATTATGTAGAAGATTAAAAGTCATTCACTAAATTCTACACTCTAGTAAACATAAGGCCTGATCCTCATCTGAAGTAAATTGGCGTAGAGCTATTGACTTCACTGGTGCCACTGCAATTAATATCAGCTGAGCAGAAGTCCATTTTCTATACAGTGACATTTTAGTCTCTTCATGACTCATTAACTTGACCACATACTCCCTGTGAACCTGATCTAAAACCTGTATCTCAATTACTTGATCATCCTAAAGAATGGCTAATTAACAACTGCACGCTTTAAAAAAAAAAAAAAAAGGAAGGAAAGAAGAGGAGATATATTTTTATGTTTTCCATTTGGCAGAGTGTTATGAATAATATAATATGCATTTCAGGATCTTGTTAATTTTGATGTGATAATGAATGGGAATTCCTAGTGGAATTTTTTGTCCAGAAATATGAATGGTATTAGCTCAACAGTTATATGATTAAGCAATAAGACCTGCTGAGGCAGGCACTACTTGGAGATGATTGACTGCTTTAATTGATTGACATCCAGAGGTAAAGCCAAGGGCACCAATTTACAGATCAGGTCAATTATCTCCTGGTAATGCCCACTTGGTATGTCTTATTGCTATGCTAATATTAACTGTTATTGAAACATTTTAATGAGTTTTTAATTTAAAAGTGGTAAATTTAAAAAAGGTGAACATTAAATTATTCAACTTGAAATAATGAGAACAGAAATATTCTGCTTTGCTAATGGTGATGTAAAAGTTTTGTTGTGCATACCGATACTTCTAGAGATCATTTTAGTTCATCTCCCAGGGAAGGCGAATTCTGTTTGGCATTTAATAAAAACCCATGATGCGGCAGCACGAAATACCTGGGAATCACCTGAGCAGCTCCTAGAGCCTGGGAAATAACCACGGACTGCCACATCCAAACGTTAGGTGGAAAGCCACCCCAGGGAGAGGACGCTCCCTGTAACCGTGTCAAAGGTCTGCTTACAGAGGCAAGGGAAGGTGCTCAGCCTGACCCCGCGGAGGGGTCTCTAACAGGGAGGGAGCCGAGCGCAGGGCTGGGCACGTTGCTGGTAGGGGGGAAGCCCGGAGGCGACACACCCAGGCTCTGCCGCCCATTCCCCCGCTTTCGCCCCATGCTATTGAAGCACAGGCACGAAGTGCTGCGTGGGAACCCGGCTCTGTTTGCTGTTCTTGACAAGATCTCACTTCTGTAATTGAACCCAGTCTTTGTCAGGGAAGATTTAATTTCAAAGAGCCCCATGCTTTTTACAGAGAAAGAGATGCGAGTCCCTCTGGCTCGCTTTCCCACCCCAGGCAGCTGCCCAGCGGCTTGCGGCTGCTCTTCTGCTCCAGGTCACCCAACAGAGCTGGCGAGGTAGAGCGTGGGTCAGCGCTTCAGCTCGTGCTGTGCAGGAGCTCGGGGACTTGAGGTGTATTGGGTCTCAAGGGTGCACAGGGCTGCTCTGAGGGCCAGGTTATAGAGGGGGAGAGACCTTCTGTTAAAGTTGCGGTGGGAAAAGAATATGGGTGTAGTTACCATCTGAGCATGCAATGGCAAGCAGGAAGATCCAGGATATAAGGTCCTCTGTGAGCAATCAGTTGATTCCTCTAGAGCACAGGACCTGGTATAAACAGAGGAGTAAGACACTTAGACATTCATTGAAAAATAAAGGGTGCAGATGGTTTAGGCAGTTATTGAAACATACTGAAACTTTTTTTGTGTAGGAATTGGAAAAGAACAGCTACATGGGTTGTATCCAACAGGATCTGTCCCTGGTTCTTGTGGCCTCAAAGTAAAGTTTTAGGAAGGTAAACATCAGCATGGTCATGAAATCATATCCAAGGGAAAACGGTGTAAAACACGTCTGGGAGATCCTTCAAGAAACAGTATTAAGAGCACAAAGTGCAAAATGTTCCTGTGCAAACAAAAGGTAGGAAGGATAGTAAGAAACCAGTTTAGCTAAATCACAATTTTTTTACTTCAAACACTAGGAAGAGCATGCCTTCAAACACTAGGAAGAGGAGAGGAAAGTAGCCTTAAGATCAAAGATGTGTAAGGGTAGTGGGGTACAGTTAGACAGACCAATGCACAAAATGCAATGCAGCTGGGACATCAGTGGCCTGATGAATTTCCTTGT
Source organism: Cariama cristata (assembly GCF_000690535.1). NCBI lineage: Eukaryota > Metazoa > Chordata > Aves > Cariamiformes > Cariamidae > Cariama > Cariama cristata. The sequence goes on from NW_009607749.1 coordinate 316,885, forward strand.
AGTTCCTATGAGAAATGAGAGTGATCGCAGGCGTTCTGGAAATGAAGGTCATGTCACAGGGCTACAGCATAGCAAATATGGTGTCTTTTTCCAGAGGAGAAAGACTAGACATACAGTGTTTTAGTAAGGTGTTTGACATCATCCCACATGCTATTTGCATCTGAAACCTAGGAAATTGGTTGAAAAGTCGTAGTTGCTAGCAAAAGGAAGGGGAGGTTAAAACTAATGGGCTTTTGTGGGAGTCTGCTGCGGGCCCTGTACTTTTCAGTATTTTCATTAGTCGTGCAGATCATCTAGGCTGTAGCATCTCCGACACTGGGGGTGTTTAAGAAGATGTCAGACAAGAATCTGTCAGGTGTGACACAGAATGGTTGATCCAGCCTTCAGGCAGGAGCATGAACTAGATGACCTCCGTGGTCCTTCCAGTCCCAATCTTCTGTGCCTCACATCAAAATATTTTAAGCTAATATGCCAGAATTTAAACTGGAATGGCTGAGAGAGAGGAAAATATTCCTTTCTGCCAATCCTATTATGTGGGCTGTAACCTCTAGCAGAAGGGTGGGGGGAGCGAGAGATGCAGTAACATCTTAAATCACCACCGTGAGACTCAACAGAGCTCATCTGTCAGCAAGTCTTGACAAGAGAGTCCTAAAAAAACCCAAACAGGACTAGCAGGTCTGCAGACTTGGTGGTTTTTTTCTTACTCCTTTTTTTCCCCTTCTCCCTCCATTTACTCTCTCTATCAGCCCTTATTTAAGGGAAGACAAACTCAGTTATGCTCGAGTTCAAATGAAACTTTCCAACTTACAAAGTTTCATTGAGTACCAAATGATGCCAAGCAAGCTTGCCTGTCCCTGGCTGACATAACATTGTGCGACTCCTGTCCCTGGGACCAGCACAAATACCAGTTATCAATCTCACGGGCAAGGGAAAGTTAAATGAAAGATTGAGGGAAAAGCGCGTGATGACAGACTAGCTTTGCACGCCCCTGTTGGGTGTTGCAGGTTGCTCAGTCATACTAAAAGTGTAGCTGTAACATGAGATGTAAATAGCTTTTACATTATCGGGGTTTGGGGTCAGTACCTCCCACTGTCCATAAAAAGAGACTTTTGCAGACATGGTGTGAGAGCCGGGGGACTTAGTTTCCTAATCACCTTTCTGCTCTTTGGTTTCCCTAACGGATGGTGAACATTCCCCAGGCGTTGTGAGAGCTCTGAGCTGAATAGATGGAAACAACTGTTTGAGAGCTAAGAATTTAATCGTCCTACAAGGGTTAAAAAATGCTACTGGTAGTCTTATCCAAGGCTTGAAATACGTGTTTATACAACATACAATAAGGACCCAGAGTTACAAAAGAGCTAAATTATGCATCTAGCACTATGCTGAGTGCGGACTGTATAAATAAAAGCTCTAAATAGTTTCGATTCCTTATGTATGTTTTCAAAATACCTTTTGTTAATGCTCTTGAGTTTGGAATAACTTCTGTGGGCAAGGGATCAACACTGATGTGACGATGAATTTCACGCCCCTCTTAATCCATGCCATGAAGTTATTCAAAAGTCAGTGAGAGATCAGTTCCAGTTCAGCCCGCACTGATGCCCTAATCTGCGTGCTGTCATCAGGCAATAGTGAGTTTGGAACATGCCATATGGGAGCCTGGCAGATGTTGCACAAACTGCCTTTTCCTTCCTGCTTCCTGGGCTTTCGTCAGTCATACGTGCCGTCATGGCAGCGTGCAGGAACGGGATCGTATCAACCCCCCAGTAATTGCTCTAAGATTGCCTCATTTTGCCTGTTGCACACTCATGGGCCTCTGCAGCATTTGTTATTTTCCATAGTCCAGCCACATATCAGAAATTATATTGCAGTATTATCCCTGTTGCTTCTGTTTGTAGTAGCAACAGCTCACTGGCTTTGGGGACATGTAATTTTCCAGAGACTACAAAATCCCAGCTAATGTTCCTTTGAGGGGTGGTTAAAACAAGATCCCTCAAACCATACAGTATTTTGCCCTTTCTGACTGCTCATTGATGGGGGGACGACTGGATGGTATTTGCAGGAAGGTGCTGGTTACACCAGCCCATGCACCAAGTCGGCCAGATGCCACCCAACGTTGTGCAAAAAGTCATGGTCATCATAAAACTGAGCCTGAGCTAATAAGCCCTGCTTAAGATTATTTTGCATTAATGTGACTACATAGCATTTCTGTTAGATGTGGTGGCATGAGGATGAGCAGAACAGATACACATCCACCTGGAGAGGAACACAGGGACTTTACTAAAATCCCTCTCTTTGGCTCCTTGTTTCTGTCATTGTCAAGGACGTGCTGGTTCCTAGAAGTGCAACACTTCTTTCCAAAGTCAATTTCTTTTGCTCGCTAAACTTACAGGTTTACTTCTGTGGTTCATCTTCAGAATGGAAATGGACTTTCCATTTTGCCATGCCTCTAAGTTGGGATGTCATCTTTGTTGTCACTTTTTGTTTGTATACAAATGGGCTCGAAAGAGCCGTGTTCATAAATGCAACTGCTAAGCAAGGCTGCTTCCAAATGCATGCTACTGCGCTGGTCTGTAACCGAGGTCCCCAAAATACAGCACAGTGTGAGAACCAGCAAAGCGGTGGTGGTTTATTTAAAGGGACATATCACTTTCCCTAATCACCACTTTCAATTTTGTGAATACAAGAGACATTAATTAGTAGGTGCAAATCTGTGCTGAAATGCATAAATGTCCTGGGCTGGGCATCTTCTTTCTATGCTTAAAAAAATAAAGAAATAAATAGAATGAATCTACAATTAAACAGAGCTTTCAGTAAACCCTTTAAGTTTCTCAAACTCAAATGTTTTGAACTGGTTTGGGCCTTGGTCTTGTGGTAGTTGCTTCCCTGATGTCAGCTGAAACCCTGTCTGGATGGAGTTTGTTGCAGTACCAGGTGCTTCTGCAGAACAAAAAATGGTCTATTACAGTGACAAACGTTGCTGGGTGATGTTACATCCCATTGCAAAGTATTTATTTTCTATATATGAAGAAATGCAGAGAAGCATCAATCTGTGATGTGTCTGTAAGAAATGGAATAGTGTAGTACAATGAGTTCATGTTATATATATCTCTCAAAATACATGTCAATCAGATGAACAGGAGGTAATGTCACTTCCTTTTAAAGGGTGGAAGGACAGTGTGTCCTACAAGAAAACAGGCATTGCTCATTTGTGCCAAATCTCATGCTGTTGTAATGGAGTGATTTATTTCATTTAGCTTGATCACTGAGGAGTTTACCTTTCAAACCACTAGAGCTGCAAGAGAAAGGAGAAAATACACATCATGCATGTATAGGCAATTTGTGCCAAACTATTCAAAAGCAATATAGGTTGTCAGCAAACAGGGCTATTTGCTGTGTGCTGGTATCTGCTATGTGTCGCATATTATCTGTAACAACTCTGCAATTCGTTCTTTCACTCTTGTTCTCTCTCTTTCATCACATTAGATTATGTAGAGGCACTTCAAGGTAAATTTTTAAAACTGTGTGGGAGATGCATGCTGGAGAAAAACTAAGAAGCAAATATCTTGAATGTTTTTTAGCACAACTCCATCTGTCACCTATTTTGACAACTTACCTGCTCATGTCACCTCTGTCTCACGCTGCTGTGTTGAGTCATATTGTGTTATCTCAGAATGACATATTTTGGAGCCAGGGCTGCCTTAAAAATGCCAAATGCTTAGTAATTATGAGGTAGGCTTCTGTGCATAAAGAATATATGGGACAGATTATTTCTGTTCAGCCTCCTCCACAGCCGTGTGTTATACTGTAATGAACCTGCTTGGTGACACCGCACACTTGGGGACGCTCAAGGTCAAGAGACTCATTTGCACCATGAGTGCAACACCTCTTGCTGAAGTACTATTCCACATTGCCCCCACTGATAGGTCTTATTGCCAAACTGCTCCTTCCAGATTGTGCAAGGTAACAAGTCAGCTAAGAGCACTCAGAGATGACAGTGATATGAAATATTAATATGGCCTTATAGAAAACAATCTATAGGCTCTTACGGCAGCTGTGATTTTGTTTTGCAGCTTACTGTATTAAAAGAGCACATTCAACTTGCAATCTAGCCAGTTTCAAAAGCATGTTACCTGTACGCTTCCTGATAATTTACAGTCACAAATTATTGTTTCTTTAAGCCTTTTCTGTCACTGTGCATAAGGGAGGAGCAGGAGAGAGAGAAGTGCTAGAACCAAAGTGAAAGCAGACTGAAAATACAGAGTGAAGCTGCCAGCTACACAAACTAATCCAACAGGAGGAAATAAAAGGGAATCCTCCCTCCCCGCTTGCTTTCCTTAATGGCTGCTACTGAGTGTTTCCCTTTACACATGGAGGTGCCTGTCTGTCGTGAGAAATGGGAGACAGAGTGTGCCCCTTCAGAAACCCAGAGGAGAAAGGGTAACCTGAGGGGCTGGCTGGTGCCTCCCCATCCCAGCCACCAGGTAGCTCCAGCTGGTTTGGAGTTTTTGGGGTGGGAGAGCATGGGGTGGGGCACTTCAGTAGTTCACTAGGATGAGATGCATCTTAATGGCGTTTTTCAGAATTGATAATTAGTCACTGAGGGTAGGTGGAGATGAATACTAACACAAGTGGGGGTGATCGCTGCAAAGATGGTATTGAGTCTTTTTGTGCAGCGCAGGCTCCGATGCTACAACTGGTTGTATTGAACAGAAGGAGTCTCTCTGGCTCCATTCAGCTGTCGATCAGGCCATACCCATGTCCGAATGCCAGAGCTGTCTGGCCAACTTGCCTCCTCGCATTCTTGAGGGAAGTGTGATACGTGAGACTTGTCGTGGAATTTGGAGCCCAAATGCTTGTTAAGTACCAGAGCGCTGGTCCCGCTGCACGCCCTCCTGGTGTTCAGGGCGCTAAGGACTCCGACGTTGTGATGTTTTGAAGCTGCACAGAGAGAAAGTGCTGATTTTGGGAAATGGTAGAAAGGGAAAAGCTTAGGGATTTTGATTAGCGGTCGTCCCTGTCGTAAAATGTACAGATCTCCTCAGGATTACTCCCTCCTAAGGATTACTCCCAGAGACGATAAAAGTGCTCTAACTAGGTCCGCAGCATAGATGGGCAAGGAGGAAAGAGAGCTTTCTTTTTGGGCCCACAATACAAGAGCCCAGCAATTCCTGGCATTTAGGGATTTCCTTTCCTCTGGAGGCTTGGTGGTCCTGGGAACAGACTGTACGATGCAAAGGCATTGTGTAACGTTGTACTCCTCTTGCAGGTAACCACCTCAGCGGGAGGTGTAGGCTGAGCAGGATAGGGCTCAGTGCCCTGGCACACATCGTGAGATGAACTGGTGTCAGCACAGTCCTTTGGCAAAACAAAATCTGATCACATTTCTGCATCCAGCTTGTACCTGTCCTGCCAAGCTTGTGCGAGCAGCACTTGCTGCTAATAGGTTTGGGGACACCAAGTGGCAGTGGAAATGCACTGACTTACTATCCATTGATGAGCTTTGCAGAGACTAAGCATGTTAGTTTTAAACCAGCTCTGTACTTCAGTAAGATCATTTTGGAGATCAAATGTGTACGTATTTCTGGGATGGTTTCTACTATGTTACTTTAGGTGGATTTTCCTAGACTACGTCTTAGCACACAGTCTAAGAGGCAGCTCCTGAGCTGAAGAGTGTCAGGCATGTGGCACGGCACGCAGGCCCATGAGTAATGACCTAAGGAGACAATTGTCTCGTGTGAACAGTACATCTGATTGCATGTAGAAGATTCCTTCTCTTCACAGTGAGAACTGAAGTCCCAATACAGGAGTCACAAAAGCAATTGAACATGTGGCTTCCACCCGGTTTCCCTAGCATTTGCGTCTCTTTGTGTAGCACAGTAACGACAAGGTACTGCGTAGTGGAACTGTGGCTAGTAATAAGAAAGTTTGCGAGACTGTGGAGTTGGAACAGCACTTGTGTAGCTTAGTAGCAGATCATCGGCCTAGGAGGATGGAGAGCCAGCCTGAACTCTCCCAGGGGCTTGTCTGTCTAAGACTTATTTATTATTGCAGCTTTTTAGTTTGTACTTAGGCTTTGGATGGTGGCAGGGAGGGATAAGGGAACCTGCGGGCCTGCTGCCAATCTTTTTCTCTCCAAATACTTATCTAGCTCCAGTACCGCTGGGGGCAGGCACAGGGTGGTCCCCCAAGTTTTGGGTTCTCCCAGAGGCTCTCTAGCCTTTCCTACAGATCTGAAGTTCTTGTTTCCATGCCTAAGCCCTGTGAACCATGTAAAATGGGGTCTTTAGGGTAGAGTCCCATGAAATATGACAGCTTCAGGCAAGGATGAAACACTGTAATTTCTTTCCTGGGGTTTAGACTGCACCAAGTCAGACACGGCAGAACTTGCGGCCAAATGGCAGAAGCAGCAGCTGAGTTGCAGTAGCCGTGACGGCATGGTCCCACCAGCCCCGGCTAGTGCATCTGGCACCAGCCAGTTTAGCTGTTGAACGCTCAGCACTGGGAGCGTGGTGGGTACAGGCCAGCCCAGGAGGACCTTCCCGAGCGCACCTGGACCACCTGAGAAAACCCTCCCATCTCTGCCTGTCTTCTGCTGGCAGCACTCGGAGACTTGAGGGGTGGATGCTGCTGAAAGTTTATCCTGGGATCAAACACCAGGTGTTATAAAGGTCATTGATGTTTTCCAAGTAATGTTCTGTTTGCTTCTCAAAGCCTCTGCCAAGTTTCTTTGAGGTGTGTTCATAAAATGCTCTGGATGTCTCATACAATAAAAAAGGTAGGAGGTTTCTAAACCAATTTGTGATACATCAGTACCATCTCAGAAGAGTATGTTCTTACTATGTGGAGTTGTTCAGGTTGACTGCCTCGCCAACTGAACTCTTACACTTGGAATAAAAAAAAAAAAAAAATCCATATTGTTTATATTTTAGCAGTTTTGCAGATTTAGGAGGGTTATATTAACCGCAACATGCCCCAGCTGTTAATTTAGGTTTCACAATCTATCCCCACCGAAGTTGTTTTTATGATATAGTGATCTTGTGACGTGTATCGCTCTTGGCTGGTATTCCTCTGGCAATCAATTCAACCAAGTTAGAAATTCAGAGGCGGATGCAGGATTACTTGCAGAATGGATGCATCGAGAGACGTTGTTCTAGTAACAGTCAATGGTATAACTAAAACAGGTCAGTTAGGGATGGCAAAGATACTGTTTTGTTTCTGTTTAAGAGATGTACCCAGGCTTGATACATTTTCCAAATTACCCTATCTAAACAGTCTTACATAGTGTTTGGTGACCCATATATTCACTTTTTCATTTCTGGTCTGCTAAGGCCAATGGGAGAAAATTGTTTACATACCCAAAGCCATGTATCTCTTTGCTTCTAATTAGAGTGTGTGCACACGTCGTCTTCAGCTGCTGTCCCGCGCGTGTTTCCTTGCCCCCTCCCCTAAGTTGTCGCCTCTAACTTTTTGTCTTCTACCTCGATTTCTTTCAGTTGGAACAAAGCAGGTTACTTTAACAGTGCCAGTACTAGGTCCTTATCAGTGTGGTTCCTTGTGGCTGAAATGAGTTAAGGAGCAATTATAGGAGCAGCCGAGCAAGCAGATGAGAGGGGATAACAACTTGCAGCCAAGGGAAGTGGTGAGCAGATGGAGGATGGGGCGAGCACCTCTTCAGGTAGGATAGCTGTAAGCAGATGGGCTTTATAAATGCAGTCTTAATTGTTACCTACTTTGTATCAACCAAGAAAAGAGGGAGGTGAATTAGGTGTTCACGGCATGGCATTTTTTTTATACACACACAAGCTCTTAGGAGTTCACTCCTCAATGTAGTTAATTTGTTATTACTGTAATTGAATCTGCTTATGCTAAAAATCTCTTTATGTACATTCAGCCTAGTCGCCTGCAGTATTATTTTCTGAGCCGCTGTAAAATTATTCTTGCCTTTCTTATCTTGAGATTTCAGAAGTTAATGTTGTGTCCTTTAGGAACACTCCTGCCAGTGGAGCATGCAGGGAGGGCTTCGATGTGCTTGGCCACTAACAGGGTGTTCTTCAAATAAAGCTCCAGGTTGCATTAGGTTTCCATCATCCTAGATTTTGTTGCAAACTGTTCTAATTAATGAGTTGCTATTATATTATCAGAAATATATTCTGCCTGCTGATTTTCGACTGCAAATTATCTCTTTCTGTGTATTTTGTAAAATCAGAGACGAGGACCATGTTCTATAGGAGCAATCTTAGGGACCTTATTTGTCCTCGTCAATCAACTCTGCAAAATGTATTTTTCAATCAGAGGACCTGTCTTCAGCGAAAAAAAGCAAAACCGGTAGGATCCAAGCCTAAATAATTAAGGCCAGAGCCTTAGCTAGTGTGAGTAGGAATATTGAAATCATGGGATACATAGCAGATGTTACCAGCTCAACATCAGCTTTTTTTATATTACAGCTGTGATAGAAACACAGACCTTATGTTACAAGAAACAATTAGACTTTTCATATTGTAGCTGGCTTACTCTTTCTCTTTTCTTTTTCTTTCTCTCTCTCTTCCCCCCACCCCTTTTCTCCCCCTTTTCCCCCTTTTCTTTCCTTGCTCTGTTGAATTATTTTATTAGAGTTCAAGATCTGGACAAG
>NW_009607749.1:325544-333601 GCF_000690535.1 Cariama cristata
GCATTCCTGATAAACCTGTGTTACAGCATTTAGTCATAAAACTTCAGAACAAAGGGAATGAAAAGCATATTTCACAATATTTATTTCCTGCAGGTCTTGGAATAGACCAATGCCCTTCCTAAACTTCTTTGCAAGCATTCAGGTATAATTTGGATAAGTATAGAGACAAGAGGACATGTTTCAGCTACAGGAAAGAGGTTTATAGTAATTTCAGAATGGAAAACAGAGTATGCATTAAAATATGTCTTGCAATTTGAAGAGTAATGTTAAAGACTGTGTATTGGCTGAACCGTTGCTGGACTGCTCAAAATATTGACTGGCAGAGAGAACGAAGGAGGTGGCTTCGGCACACGCAAATTCTGTCTTGCGTGATATTTGAAAAGAAGTAAAATAGGTACCTTTCAGTACGTAAGAAGTGTCTCAGATTAAATTCCTGCTCAGTTTCCACTTAACCTTTCAACCTGATCAAGGAAAAGTTAGGTTGAAATGGTAAAGATGCATTGCTTTGAGTGAGAAGTTTTACCCTGAGACTGAGAGACTGAGTTTAGGGCAGTGCCGGAGAGATAAATTGAGAACCAGTAGCATATTTATGGGGGTTTGGCTCCCAAGATGTTGGCAAAGGGTATGCTTACTGTGTCCGCTCGCCCATAGCTGCAAAGGGATGCTCAGGGGAGGCTGGAGGATAACGTACGCTGCCCGAGACAACCCTGCTCTACAGTCAGACATGCCTGAAGAGCAGAGCCTCTGTGTCAGGATATTTTCTGTATGCAGAGAGAAACTGGAATGACAGACAAAACACAGGTCAAAGGGGGAACCAGACCGAGTAAATGAGAGATGAGATTGAACCGGAGCAGTCAAAGAAAAGAGCATCTTTTTCAGACACAGGAATGAACGGTTAAACTTTAAGATTGGACTCCTTGCAGTTGGCTTAAGCTCAGTAAGGAAAATAGATTTAGTAAGTTAAAGAGGAATAGAGCCACTGTACACTCAGAAGAAATAGATCAAGCTTTTGACACAAGGCCTATTTACCATTTAATTCCTGCCACATAGATGTGAGCCCCACCCCGGTGCATGATGGAACTGCTTCATCAGTTTAGCTGCTCTTCAGGGGCAAAGCTATGAGAGAAAACTGAGGATGGCCATCTAGTGCAAAGCGCTGCTTTCAACTCCCTCTGGGTCTGAAAGGTACTCTAAAAGTAAAGATGATGAGGTAAAAGTAAGGTACAGGGACTTGCTCAGAATGGCAGGATGCTGTGTGTGCATTTTGAGCAGGAAATCGGAGTTCTTGCATGGTCTTTCTGTGATGTGACTTGTGGGAATGCTATGCCAGGTACGAAGTGAGTAGACTCAGTAACTGTTTTGACAGTGTCGCGTGATGGTATTTGCAGTGACTGTGGGCTGAACTGCGGTGCTCTAACCTGCGTCACTCAGCTGAAAGCAATGTACCTGCAAGAGAGAGTGCCATCGGAGAGCCTCTGTTTTCTCTTAGGAACCTAACAGGATGCAGCTACAGCTGATGGTGAAACCTTTGCCCCATAATCCCGACTACTTTTGTTTGCTGTTGTGGAGAGCTCCCATTCTAGTGTGCGCATGTGCGTGTGTGTGTATATGAGAGGTGAAATTTTACTGTTAATTGTATCACATAAATTGTGTCTGTTTCCTATCTGATGCAATTTGAGAGTAGGATAAACTAGCTAATATAATCAGTTATGTAGATTCTCTGAAATTCTGCACTTAGTTTGCTACATGTGGGCTTTGGAGTTAGAATATTGCATTAATGGTAATTTCCTCGAGGCATAGTTAAAATCAGCCACTTTTATAGTCTGTCCATCTGTGTGACTCTGACTTGGCACAATTAGTTTTAAGAGCCGCAGAATAATTGCCTATGAGTGACAGATTTTTTTTTTCCCCCCTAACTCATCAGTTAAGAGATCCTTAATTGTGGAGACTGTAGGAGGCCTCACGTCCCTCCTGCTCCTTGGGACTTGGTCTGCAGTTGCCAGTAAGCAGGAATCAAACTAGCTTGCAATCAATTCATCAGCTTCATGACTGCTAGCAAATAAGTAAAACTGATAAAATAATGCATCTTCACTTGGCAAACAGCAAAGGAAAAGATTAATGAAATTCATTGGCTGAAATTGAAGTTTTACCTACTCTTACTGACCTAAAGATGATATCCATAGGATGGAGGGAATATGAAGCTTTTGGGAAACAGAGAGTACTTGGAGCAGAACCGCTATCTTCCAAGAGAACAGTGAAGTATTTCTATTTCAGCAAGGACTGAAGTTGGTTATCCAACATTCCCAACCCAGGCCATACGGCCTGCTCTTGGCTGTGCTGCTCTAGCATCTTCTCCAAAGGGCAGACCTTTATGGAAGCTTAAAGGTGTCAGGGAAATGTCTCTGGTCCTGCAGCTGCAGAACTAGCTGCTTTTCCTTCTGTATGCACTGAGAGGTGTAGGCATCATTCACTTGCTGCTGATGTCTCCCCAAGAGATGTGTATCTGGTCTGAGCTAGGGGCAGCTGTGCTGTGCTGCACTGCACACCCTGCCGGGCATAACAGGGCCTCCGGAGCCTCTGCTTTCCCTCTGGGCACACAGGAATCTCCCGTTCTTTCATTCATTCATTCCACCTAATAAAAACATCTTGGTGTGAGAGGCTGGGATCACATCCAGCTTGGCAGAATTACCAGGTTCTGAAGGAGAAAAAGAAGTTCTCAAAGTGATACTGCGTCATACCCACATAACCCAGTAATAACGATCCTGATATGTATTATTTTGCAATAGCATCCTAGCAACCATGTCAAATAGAAGAAAAAACATGAGAACAAAGAGTGCGTGTTAGAACTACCATAAAGCATGTATGAATTACTTATGCCTCTTAATTTTTTGGATAAAAATCAGGTGCTTATTTCATTATTTATAGCACAAAATCAAAACATTACTCTTTTATTTATGATGATGCTGATTCTGCCCAGATTTTGTTGGTTTTCCTGCTACCAACAGCAGCCCTGAAAAACGAGACATCTTTCCATGCTTTTAGAGAACCAGAAATGAAATGGCTTTTCCCTAAACTGAAACTGCAATTTAGAAATTGAAAAAAAAAAAAAAAAAAAAAGGAAATCAAAGTTTGTATTATTGGAGGAAAGAGTATTTTAAACTCTTACCAAATGTGTGAAATAAATCACAACAACTATGTGGACTGTACACATCAAAGCAGTGCAAACTATTAACCAATTAATCTTGAAAACTCTTCTATGAGGCAAATAGGTTGGCTACTATGCTAACCAAGTTACAGGAAACTTAAGAGTCATCAAAATGAGTACTTACCCTGCAACTAAAAAAGGAGGTATGTGCCATCATTTAAACTTCCTGAGATGATAAATACACATTTAAAAGACATGATTTGCCAAGCAAGTATTATCTGCAGAATTAAATTTAGTATAGAAGGGTAGTGTATTCTCCAAGCATTTCAACAGGAGCCTGTGCACATCGTTAACTTCAAAATAGCTCATTTATTTTCATAGTTCAGTTCCCTTTAGCAAATAAAATGCAGTTTGGCAAACTGTAACATAAAACATGTCTGTAATCTGCATGTAACATACAACCAACAATTTTTTTAAAATGGGGAGTCTGACCAACAGTTATGTCCCTCAGGCTTTTCTATCAGCAGAACTGTCCCGCGATCAAAGCTGTGCTGCTTTAAAACTGAAATATTGTAGTGATGGATGATTCACATCCCTAATTTAGTGATATGAGCCACTGAAAACCGCAAGGAGTTGCTCCTTTCCAAAGTTGGTTTAGTGTTTCACAGACTCCGCCTGTTTAATCAGAATGTTTGCATTTATTATTATTTTCACTCATCTCTCAGTCCTCATTAATATTAATCCTGGCCTCCACACTACCATGAGCTGCAGGAACTGTAGCAGTGATGCTGCAGAATAATTGTGTTTATAGCTGTAAATACAATTGATTGCTGTTTCACCATATGAGCACGAACTTACACATATAGGATCTATTACATCGTGAAGAAATGTTTTAAGTGAATTCCAATGTCAGGTAAATTGATAGTTAAAGGTATGAAATTCAGCATTGATAAATGGAAATGCTTTTTTACACAACACATGATTTAACCATGGGCCTGCCTGCCACAGCAAATTGTTCAGACTGACATTTAGAAGGATTCCGATTTAGATGCTTATATGGAAATCAAAAATACCTAATGTTATAATTAATACAACAAATAGTGAAAAGGATATTGAACCTCATGTTCTAGGATGTAAATCAGTCTCAAACTGCTAGAAAGCAGAATGTGAAAGCAGGCTGTTTTACATCTGCCCAATAACGTGCTTTTGCATTTCTCCTGACGTACTAAGTATTGAGCTGCACGAGGTAACAGCTACTTTGGTTCTGATGCAGAACTGATCATTTCCAAAGGTGCTTTCTTGCACTCTTCCTAGCAGGAAGATGTCACTTATGCTGCGATAGCACCCAAATTCTTTAGTCCAGGCTCAGAACAGCAAGGCAGAAAGGTCTACGAACATATGACATCATATCACTCTTCCCCTAAAGATGCCATTTAACTCTCCTCACTCACAGGTTGTATTCAAGTTCGGTCTGATTATTTCTTTCATAAGCTTAAGATTTGAAACTGCTTTGCAAAGCATGTTTACATCCCCCTGTTTTATGTAGGCATGGAGCTGCAGGCCAACAGTTTTGAGGGAGATGGTAGGTTGCATGAAAATGCTTTTGTCCCAATACGGCGTCATGCCTATCGAGCACAGCTGCTTAATAAATATATCGTATGATAGGTATTACTGAAAAAGTGTGTAATTAGTGCATAACTTTGGGTCTGGAGAGCACTGAAGAAAACTTAATGATTATTGCCAGTTGCTGCTCTGTGGTTCCTATCATGGAGTGTATTTATTCCTTTTGTTTAAACCACACGAGAAAATGCTCTCCAGGACTACACCTAATATACTCATTCAGTTCACAGGACCAGAATAGAGCTAATCTGAAGTAAATCCCTGGAGACAAACGTAGTGTGCACATCAAGTGTCGGCAGAGCTGCTCCTGCTGGGCTGCACTGTTCACTAACAAAGACCCGGCCTTCACAGGCTTGCTGTTGTACAAGGTGGTCGTTGCCACTCCGGTGTCAGTTGCCTGAGGCAGCTTCCCTCTTCCTCCCGCCTCTTTTAGCATCTTTCTTTTTCAAACGTTTTGCCTCCCCCTGCAAAGCCATGAAGACATTTTATGAATCTCTGGTACAACAACTAGCCTGATAAATCTGCTTGAAATGGATTTGATAACTCACGTGGACTATGAAGTCATAGCTTGCAAGTGATGTTAGGTGGCAGAGCCAGGATGAAACCGGAATTTCTCATCCTGAAAAGATGCCCAATTTTGAAATAATGAGAAATGGAATCATCTTGATGGTCTTCTATTTACCGTTATCAAAATACTCTGTGTCATTAACTGGTGGCCCTTGATGGCCCCCAACATGCTGGGGAGGTGTTACCACTTTTTCTGTTTTGTGTAAGCCATGCAGCAAATAGTTACAGGTGCTTTTCTTCTGCTACTAAGGAATAGCTGTAAGAGTGCTGGGGGCGGCGGGGGGGAAGGGAGTCAGGGCCAGGTATAAGTCAGTCCTAGTGGTTCCAGGAGTCTTTACCCACATCCCACCGAGAAGACAGGGATTTCTAAAGGGTGGTGGAGCATCTCTGTCCTGCTGCAGTCTCTGCCAAAGGGGAAGGTGCTGTCATTACCCAGCAGGCAATCAGTAGCAGTGCAGTTTAAAGCATTACAGCCCCAGCACTGTCAAAATCACCATCATTCCCACATCGTAGTGCCTTTAATAGTGCCGATGCTGAAAGTCCCAGGAGACAGGTATCCTGGGCTGCTCGGAAAGTTGGAAGAAGCTATGCAAAGCACAGATAGGACATTCCAAAACTGGAAAGGGATGATGCAGTGATTTGCAAAGCATTAGCAACACAGCACTATCCTGCAGTAGAGGGATAGAAGCTGAACACTCAGAAAACCCAGATATATCCTATAATAACAAATACAGAGCTAAAGTAAAAAGAGAAGGAGCAATATGGTTAGTATCTGTTAATACATCTACCCTCTAGCCACTGCTGAAAGACATTCTAGCCCACACTACATTTAAGATGGATGAGAAGTTTGCTGTCAAACAGGCAAGGCTTAAAAGAGTAGGGGAACTGAAGGTTTGATCTTTAACACCAGATGGAAAAGAGAAAGATGAAAGAAAAGTTAATCAGAGACTTTTCTTAAGCTCTACTGATTACTGGAAAGCTTTTGACATGGTCTGTAGTATGCAGAAGTGAGTGGTGAGCCTTGATATTAACCAGCTCACCTAACAGGTTCCGCCCCCCCTGCCCCCCCCAAGAGTTTAACAACTCAGTCAATAGCCTATTGGTGAGTTATAACATTTTCCATTGCAAAACTAACAAGGTATTTTTTCTTCATGACCCTCCCAAATGGCACTAGTGAATGTTTCCTTTAAAAGTCAGTCTCATCCCCAGTGACACCACCAATGGAGGAAGGGCGAGAAAAGCAGTGATGGCCTTCTCCTGAGATGCAGGAACTGCCCTGTGAGCAGGTGCTTTGGATCAGTTACTTAAAGAAAGAGAACTCAAGTGGCTTTTGAGCGGATGATCTCTCTGAAGATTTAGTGGTATTGGTTCATTCTGAGGAACTCCTACTTTCACTCCTGTTTCTTTGGGCCACATAGGACACCTCCCTGGTTTACTGGACTGGAGAGGAGGAGACAGCTGTAGAGCCTTGCTGGATCCTGAAGTACTGAGCAGCCCTGAGGTATGCATCAGTCCTTTTCTAGACGTTCCCCCTTTGCCTTGAGAAGCCATGAATACGTCAAGCATTTCTGTAGAAGTGGCCAGCACAGAGACCCTGTTCCCTGTGTGGTGAGGTCTCCGAGGTACTTTTTGAGCTAGAATTACCCAGAAGACTGTTGGCAACGAGCAATTGCACCCACCAGATCAGTAGCATTCATCGCACTCTCTTTGAGATTTAAACTGATAACAGATCATCTCTCGAGCCAGCCATATGACTTAGAGCATCTTATAGCTGCTATCCATCTTCACAACTTCCTGCAAAGTAGAAAATAGGAACGATATTATCAGTAGTTTGCATGTGGGCAACGGATGCACAGAAGACTATGGGATTTGTTTCAAGGTCATGCTGTCTGTGGCTCAGAGTTGAACCCCTTAAACACAAGACCTTTCTACCTTATTCTTATACCTAATGTCTATGAATATATTTTTCCCTTATGGTTTAAGTTGTTCTGTTGGTTCCCAACTTTGAAGCAGTTTCCTGCTCTTCCATGGCATGAATTTTTAACTCATCCATTGAAAGCATATGGGCTTTTCCTAGCAAGCAAGTGAATCTACAAGCTTGGAAAGGCATGTGAACCAGAGTTTGAATCTCAGCCAAACAATTTGTTCTGGCTTTAATCAAGATGTCTTCTTTTAACTTCAAATATCATTTTTTAAAATCCCATATCAAAACTTCTAGTGTCACACTATGAAATCAATAAATGCTACCAGTCATTCAACTCAGAAGTACTTCAAAGCAGCCTGAGTGATAGCCATTATTTTATTTTTAAAAATATTCATCAAAGCCATGCAGCTAATACGAAGGCAAACCAAAATTAACGGCAACAAAGAAATGTGTCAGTTACATTTTGAACTTGCAAAATCCCACAAATCCTGCTACTAGTTTTGCATTCAGAGTTTCTCTTTTCCCATTCCGATGTTGACACCTTTTAGTATTTCCCTTTTTTTGTTCTCATCATAACTAGTAACTTAGTTATGCAGATGCTGGTTTTAAAGTAGTCATTTGATTCATCAAATATTTGATGTTATTTCACATCTTAAAGAAACAGTTATATTTTTGGCCCAGATTCTCCTGCGTACAGTCCCGTGTGAGGAACCTGTCCTGACTCAACAATGCACTTCAGTTGTGCGTTGAAGTCTCATCAACTTCAGTGTCTCCATGTTTAAAGCTGAATATGTGATTACT
>NW_009607749.1:333632-337420 GCF_000690535.1 Cariama cristata
TAGGGATCATGGAGTTTTATCTTCTTCCAGAAATATTGCAATGGAAAACCAATGGAAGTGTTCATGAGTAAAATTCCAATACAAATAAGAGTTTTGAGATCTTGTCCATTTATTATAGCAACCACTATCCAATTTTATTGTGTACTGTAATGGTACTTGAATTTATGTAGTAGAGATACTTGGACTGTAAAGATTTTCACAAGTGATTATTTTTAAATACTCATTAACATGATTTCTAGAATCAGTAAAAAGAATTCATGCTATGTCTATTTTACAGTAGATAGATCTGGGTTTTGTTAGATTCAGATCACTGAAGTTAATTTTATAATTCTGAAGAAGGGTAACTAGCAGGGAGGGGCCCATCTGTGCGTAGATTTGGGTGAAGTCATCTCACCTAGCTTTAGACGTCTACAACACAGACAGCTGATTTAGCCCCCCCACCCCCTGAGCTCTCCTCACAGTAGGTAGAGCAAGATCAGCACTTCCAGTGTGTCAATCCTCTGATTAGTTTTAGACGTTGATTTTAGGAGGAAATGAATGGTGTTGCAAAGTGCCTTTTCTTCCTATTGACTATAAAAGTGGTTAGGGCTGAGATTCACTCACTCACACCTTTTTCTTTTATTTGAGGTGCCCTACGGTAGCTCTCTGGCCACCAGCTGCTGCCCCAGTGCGGGTTTCTCAAAGATCCTGTGTCTCATGGGCATGCCTTTGATGCTCCAGAGGGGTCTAAGATGCCACAGGGGCCTCTTTTTAGGTGACTGGATCCCTGCCAGATGCCAACTCAGATACGGGTACTACCTCCAGGTCAAGTGGAGCCTATGCAGTGGGCCCGTGAGAAAATGGAGCACATTCAGAGCCTGGAAGGTTTAGGCTGAACAAAACCTGGGAACATGTTCTCCAGTAAAAAGATTCAGAGAAAACTATGGCAGCAGGTCTTATCTTTTAAATTGAAAATCTTGACATCTCCATCAGCAGCTGGAGAGTTTAAGCAATGAATATCCAATGGCTTGATTCTCAGTTCAAGGTCAGGACTTCCACTGCACGGTGTGTTTAAAAAAAATAAATTAAAAATAATTGGAGAGAACTATGTTACTAAGGTGGGTGAGGCCCTGATGTTTAGTTTTGCCCATAGAGAGGCAATGAGAAAAGGCAGAGTGAGAGTAATTAATGTGTTTTCTCTTCCTGTCTCCCCATGCAGGGTGATACCGCAACGTGAACCTATCTTGCTGTTCCATTATTGTCTCTGCTCTGCTGAGTTTTCCTGGCTTCTCCACTGGCAAGGATTCAGTGGCAGAGAGCGAGACCTCCCTCAGTGAACCACCAGAGACCGCGCTCTTTCTGTTTCTTGTGTGCGCTGATGTGCCAGCAGCCAGCCAGCAGGTTAGTACAATTTGTGCAATTATCCACAGATTTATCTATTACACAATGGTGGTGTAAGCTGCTTTGTGGGTTGTGGTTCCCCCTGCAACCCAGGGCCTGGCCAGCACTGGGGGCCGCTAGCCATGTACTGGCCTTGTGCCGGTGGCAGGAGTCTCCCCATAAGTCTCCTTGGCCACTGCTTTTCATGCCCAGTTACTGGTGCCCAGAGCGCTGGGCTCTGCCCCAGCTTCAGCACCACCCTTGGGCCTTCTGCAGCCCCAGTGCCAATCTGTAGCTCAATTTCAATTTGTGCTTGTCTAAGATGCACTCCTATCCCTGTCTGCCTACTCCTCATCCTCCGATAGGTTTATCTTGATGGGCTGGAGACATGCAGGGGTGCTTACTGACACACTTCCTACGTCTTGGTCTGTAGACAGCAGCTTTCACCTTCTCGTGTTGGTTCCTCAACATGTCTCTCAGGAGGTGATGGATGTCTCAGTCTCTGCACATTCTTAGAATAAGAATGGTAACGCATAATTCAAATGCAGAATAAATCCACTCGTCTGATGCGAAAACAGGAGATAGCCAAAGAAGAACTGGTTTAAATGAGAAGTCATGAAATCACGTCTATCTGAATACATTGTGCTGGGAAAATTTTCAAAATGGAGCATAAACAGCTTTCTCGGCACCAAGGGAACCAGCCTGGGACTAACTTTTTCTTCTCATGTTTAACAGTTGATGAGTACTGCCACCCACCAGTCTTCCTGATGCAATCCCTGGTGATAACCACCAGCTGTAGCCCAACTCAGGTCATCCAGAAATGGGACCCAAAGGCTTGTATACTGTTGCATGGGAACCTGTGGAGAATGGATTACTGCCAAGGGAATGATACCATCAGTAACAAGATGGGAACTTGGGTGTAGAATTATTTATTTACTATTTATCCATGGCTGTGTCTTTTTTTTTTTTTTTTAAGTTGCAGTGAACAGTGACTGTAGTATACTGTGTAGTGTTACAACTTTGTACTATAAGGTTTCTCAAGAATGAGACATCTGGGGAATCTTAAGCCTCTGTGTTGATCATTAAGCTCCTGGAAGAAAACTAAAAGGAAAGTTCAAAATCCAGATACAAGCTGATTATGGTTTAGAGCCAGACATTTCACTCCTGGTGCTCAGGCAGAGGACTGCGGTAGGGTTAGGGGTGAGGAAATGAGCACT
This sequence comes from Cariama cristata, assembly GCF_000690535.1. NCBI lineage: Eukaryota > Metazoa > Chordata > Aves > Cariamiformes > Cariamidae > Cariama > Cariama cristata. Next base: position 336,209 of record NW_009607749.1, read on the forward strand.
TTCAGAGCGGAGTTTCCAGAGTAGTCCTGTTCATCCCAGAAAGTCTGTCTGTAACTCGTGTCCCAGCATCATCTCTGGCTAGAAAAAAGAAGTTTCCGCAAGTCACGCTTCAGCAGTGGCTGGTGAGCTTCAGGAGAGGCTGTCCTCTCAGATCTGGCAAGCAGATTTACCTTCAGTTTCTCAACAAGTGTCTGCCCTTTGTTTGACTGAACTTTTTTCTAACCATGAGTTCTAACTGCTTTGTAGTTTTAATTCATTGCTTAATACTACTGTTTTGCGGAATTTATGGGCTCTTTGATGCTCTCTTCTCCTTACAAAAAGGATTTAAGAGTGGGATATTGTGTAACGGTATGTGTGCAAACAGTAAATAGGATGTTTTTCACTAGCTACATGATTTGTAGTATGTTTTATCTTCCGTCTTCCATATTGTAATTATTTCAGCATCTCTATCCTTCTTGTCCATTGTACTACCTTCACCAGCAGCGTGGAAGCAAGCATGTTGTACGCAAGGATCACACGTGTTGCAGCAGCTTTCCTCACCTGAGGCCAGGGCGTGAGGCACTGGGCGTGCAAAAGCTGGAGAGAAGAAGGGGGAGGCTGGGCGCAACATGGGAGATTGGAGGATGCCTCAGTTTTGGGTAAGGTGGAAAAGAACAAGCTGGTCCACACATGCAATCCTAACTTTGCACCAGTCGCTGGAGTGTTTTGGCTGTGGTGAGGGCAGCATGTCTTTGCCGGTGCGTAGAGTAGTGCAGACTCTCAGGGGGAGCGTGAGAGCCTACATGCAGGAGTTTGTTGATGCTGGAGTGTTAGTGTGAAGAGTGGCTTACTTTGTGAAGGCTTGTCTGTGAGAGGTAGTACAGAGAGTAAGACAGCAGTTTAATGTGAATGGGTGAAGTCTGGGCACTTTTTAGGTAGGTTTTGGACAGTTTGTAGGTACCTGTTAGCTGTAGCACGGGGGCAAGCCTGTGTGGTGCAGCTGGATTGCTGTGGAAAGCTAATCAGAAGTTTGCTTCTGCAGGTGACCTTGAAACTCCATCTCCAGCTGGCTGCTTTTGGCTAGCGGGGAGCCAGGACAGAGCAATCCGGGTGGGAGAGGGCCAGATGCTGTGGGCTGGGGCGAGTCAGGAAACACAAGAATGGCTCTCAGAGATGGGAGTCCCGGGATGAGCGTTGGGCAGGGCTCGGGTGATGGCGGTGGGGCCGAGGGTG
>NW_009607750.1:0-38787 GCF_000690535.1 Cariama cristata
TAATATACCACAGCAGAAAAATAGCTGAATTGCAGGTCAGCATCTAACAATCTTATATTTCCCCATTGCATACTTGCTTATATATAAAAATGTATCACATTTAATAATTCAAATGTATAACTTTATTTCTATAGTATGTGGAAAGGTATCATAAATCTATCAGTTTACTTAGAAGGGTTCCACCAGTGTTTAAGATTATCTGTATGGATATCTGAATATATCAATATATATTTTCAAAGCTTACAAACATGTATTTTACATTCTGATAACAGAAGGCTGTCTTCACCTGTCAAAGTAAGGCTAACAGACACCAAATGAACTGAAACACATTCTAATCTCCTAATTTACCTCTATATCCCACTTGAAGTCTTTTCTGCAACATTTAATCCTTGAAACCAATGAATTAAACTCTACAGGAAGATTTCACTGAATTGCAAAACTCATGTCTCACCCAAGAACATGAAAGTGATGGTTCAGATTTCATAAAACACCCAGGTTCCTGAAAGAGAAAGTCCCTTTCCTTATCTAGCAGAGATACGAGTAACTGCTGTGTGCCACAATCACAGATTTAGGTGAATGAAAAATGGTAGAAAACACAGATTTTTGCTTGATGCAAAAGACCATGCCCTTCGTCCCCTGAAACTAGTTCCTTATTCTGCAAAAGTATTTTATCCACCTAACTAAACCCCATTCAGAAGGTACCGCAGAAACTAGCAGGTAGTAACAGGGGATACATAGCCTCAGCAGTTGCTAGCATTAATTCACGCTAATAATACAACCTCAAAGAGCATATCAAACAAGGTACGGTACTGCTGTGGTTATCAATTTTTTAAGAGGGAATTTCAATGTGAATTTTAAACCCAGAATTATTTAAAAATTTAGAAATTATTATTTTTTAAAATGAAGTAAATCCAGAAGAGGTTACCCTGCTCTTCTGTTCATCCTTAGGAGAAAAATTCCTCAATGAGCTCTGTCAGTCACCTTGGGACCTCAGGCTTCTTGTTATGACAAATAAAAGCTTTCTTGGCTGCTAGGTTTTTGGCACTCTGAGCATACAGCCAAAGGGTGAGGTCCTTGAAATGCTTCCCTGCTTCCGAGACTTGGTTTGTGGCCACAACATGTTTTTAACTTCAAGTCAGAAGAAGACTTGCAGTCTCATGGTGCTCTCCAGAGGAGGTGCCCTCCTGCAGGTCAGGACTGAGCCGTACTCTGGGACAAAGCCCCAGTCAAGGCAAATGCAGGACCAGAACTATGGGGGATGTTGCAGACCCCATCTGCCCCAAATCTAGATGTAGCTTGACTTTGCCCGCCAGCAAAGGGCTCTTATTTTGTCTGTTCAATGGGAACTTTGTTCCTGAATGTCAAGTTCAGGGGCTCCCTTACAGACATCAGACAAACTTTCCTTTCTGTGTAGTTGCTATGCATGATATTGGAAAGGAAATGTTCTAGGATATCTTAAAATAAGGCTTTAAATATTACTACGAACAGCAGTAAGGTAGTGGTCTTACCTACCAAAGTCAAATAAGACAGTAAAACCAGAATTATTTTAAACAGGAAAATAAGTAGAAGGAAGAATTTGTCTAACTTCAATCTAATCAGTAGGCTTTAAAGCACACACATAGAGACTCAATTCTTTATATGACTTTTAGAAAGCCTAAGATTTTTAGCAAAAAATCTAGAAAATATATACTTTAATAAAAAGTGTTCTTGTATGTCTGCTAGGCTCTATCAATTAGAAATACATTTTGGCTATGAATAAGTAGTAGTTGTGTCACTGAGAAACTATTTTCTCTCCATAATTTATGTGCTGATGCCAACAACTTTGGGCTTGAGAGGGCAGGAGACCTGATGACAAAGCGTTTTTGGACTCTTCCCTGTCTTGCCAGGAACTGAATTGCTGACTTTCAGAGTAAGTAGTAAAGCTAATTTTGCTGAGGCTTTAACTGAAGTAGTAGAGAGAGGAGACAGTTGTTCATGGCTTGACTGATTGAAGATCATCTTTGGGAAGAATAGCGAAATCTTTGCAGAATAAATCCTTTACATTTCTGTTCTCTTAGTGTATGCCTAATCTCCTAATTTCTACAGACAGAAATACTGAGCATATTGAAATGAAATCAGTGATCTAAGGAAAAGTGTGGAAAAAGAATTAATTTTTGTGTATAGGTGAAGAGCGAATTACAAAGGCAATTAATTCATTTTCTAAGTTGTGAGATGGAAGTATTCAGATTTTTACATCTAAGGTAGCTGTTAGCTGGAACGTACAGCAGACATTTTGAAAAGTGTGCAGTGCCACCAGTACCATAATTCAGATGTTTTGTAATGACATGCATGCAGTTAAATTAAACTATATAATCTGTATCTTTTAAAAATAAATGAAATGGTGATTAATCTAGAAAACTAACATCCAAGCTTAGTCTTTGCTGTGCATTGCTGTTTTTCCATCAAGAAATTGATTAAATGGAATTAAAAATAATTAAGGAAACACCTAGGTCTTAGTCCAGGCTTGGGCATACACAATGAGCTTCCATTGACTTAACAGAAGGTGACTGTATGCCCATACGAATGGTCTGGTTATTTTGTGTTTGGAGTCTAGTAGTTCACAAGCAGTCAAGCCAAATTTCATCAAACAACACTGAAAACCAGCAATCTTTTCTATAACAATAAATAATACATGAAAATGTAGCCTCAGGAGCTTAGGAAGGACTTATTGATGGTTCCCCTTATGAGTAATGCACGGATACAGGGAACGCTGATGAGACTGCTTATTGTTCAGAGCTGTGGTTTCAAACATTTTGGAGTCAAAGGCCATATGAAATGGCAAACAATATTTTAATGAAGTGAGTTACTGGATACAGCAAAAGTGGAAACATGTTGAAATAACTGCTGAAGAGATGGATATTTAAGACAGTTTAAAATTAAATAATCTCTAATCATTGTAGGGGATATCTTCCTAAGCATATTGGTGATTTAATAGCACAATTCCCAATGAAAGCACAAGCACAAAACTTGGTGAGGTTAACTCTGTTTGCTTTTGAAATCTTTCTGCAGTATGAGTTTTTTTAAATTTCCAGATATTTCAATGTCACTAAACTCTCCATACACTGATATTTTTGTCATATCAATATCTGCCTAGAAAAAAACAATTAATATGAATATGTGGATCATAGCAAGTGCTTAGAAGACTGCAATAAGCAGAGTAATTAGATAATTCTTGTCTGCTTACATATCTGTATCAGTGATGTCTATAGCTGCATTATTTGTATCCATCTGTCTCTATATAGCCATAATTCAATGTGTTTCTATTAGAGGGATAACATCAAGAATGGAGCCAAATAAATATATTAAGCTGTATTATTTCATTGTTTATAATTGCATTATCACAAAACTGGAAGCTTGAAATATTGTGCTGGAGTATTTTACAGAAAGAAAGGAAAACCCCAAATCCTATCCACTCCCCCGCCCAGACTTCCAGAAAGCTGCCTTTTAACCGATGAACTGTATAAATCTCCAGCAACATTGTGATTTTTGTTTCAGTAGTTTCTCCAGGGATTCATCATTGATGAATTTGTTCTCACCAGAAAAGCTAAATCCGACTCATTTAAAGATAACAGTATCCCCCACTAAAACTGTCTTTATCCAGATATAAAAAAACATTACCCTGCCAATAGGGAACTGACAACATAATGAATCAACAATGAAACCTTAAGCCGGGAGAGCTTTAAGGTGAATAAGTCTGTTTTGATTATAATTTATTCATGGATCAATCTAAAGGTAATTGAGCATATTATGAACTAAAAAAGGTGCTTGTTTCCTAATGGTGAAAAGTAGAGAGAATCCTCCACTTCAGATTGCCGCAATTTTTATGGGCACACCAGCAAGCAGCCTAATCGGTGGAATAGGCTAGTGAACAGGGCAGTGCAGCATGTGTCAGACAACCCAGACTTTATTTCTAACTTTGAAACTGATCTGCTCCTTATGCTGGGAAAGTCCACATATGTCTCCATGATGCAGTCATGGGTTGCTTATTTGGGAGCTGTCTCCTACTAAGGGGCTGGATGATACCTACTGTTAGAAGACCGTTTTCAGCTGGCACAGCTAGGTATCATCATAAACCAAAAATAAGCAACAGCCTCCCACAGTATTCCAGTGGATTTGAAGTATATCCTGCTGGTATATGCTGATGAAGTGGGGCATCAAAAAGAACACTGGAAAATAGTAATTTTCATAAAAAATATTTTCAGGGAGCAGCAGTCACAAGGTAAAGGAAGAACTTACAGAAACAATTCTAGGGATCACTGGCTTATGGAAATTTGGGGTAGCAGTATCATTTAGCTATGAGGCAACATGTTTCAAAAATAGTTTCCCTCACGTGGGAAGAATTTCCCATATTGAATGTAATGTCATCATCCAATTTCTTTTATACTTGAGTATCTCTTCCAGTCTGAGGTATGAAGATGCACATGCATTAATTCTCTAAATTCCTCTTAGGCACTTTCAACATGTAAACAATTTTAAGTGACACAGGGATGTCCCTCATGAATCTGGAAACGGAACTGTAGCCAAATTGTCTTCTTTCACGTACTTTACATTTTTCAAGTGTGGATGTTTCTGCTTGCACATAGCAAAACTAGATGAGAACAAGAATGAAGACTGAAAAATGTCTGCAAACTGAACTGCTAAATGAGAGTTCAAATTGCTTTACTGAAATATTCTGTACTGGTTGCAGTACAGATGTGCCAAACAAGGGCCCACATACTCTGTAGGTATGCAAATGGATGGATAATTTTCACACCAAACTTTGCCACATAGTGGCAAACACTAGTCTGTTCTAAAACATTAGTGTGTTTTAGAAATCAAACAAGAGGTGGCTTTTAATCTTCCTTCTCTGTGGCTTGTTTTTCTGAATAGATCTTTCTCTGAAATCACTTAACCAACAGCTTTTGCTCAGAGAAGGAGAGAAGAAAGGAGGAGAAAATACAAATTCTCTAAATGATTGGAAAGGACAAAGGTGGTCAAGTACCTTCAGAGAATCAGTGGTTGAGATTGGAAGAGACATCCTGAGATCATGCAGTCCAACTCCCTGCTCAGCGCAGGGTCAGCTACAGCAGGTTTCACCAGTTTGTCTATGAGGATGCTATGGGAGTCAGTGTTGAAAGCCTTGCTAAAGATAACATCTACTGCTCTCCTCTCATCTACCAAGCCAGTCATCTCATTGTAGTAGGCTATCAAGTTGGTCAAACGTGGTTTTCCCTTCATAAATCCATGCTGACTACTCCCTTCCTAGAAAGAACAGTTGGTCTGTAGTCGGTTTAGCTATCCATCGCTTTGCTGCCTTGGCAGGTCTACATCTGGGAAGGCTTGTCATTGGTTTTGGAGAACTGGTCGGACAAGCAGCTGGGTGGGTAAAAGCTGAGTGAAACAGCTTGGGAGGCTACACAGCCAAGTGACTACCTCAGACACAGTTAAAGCTATGAAGATTGCAGACAAGAATGAATAGCTTTGAAGAGGGTAATAGGTGAACCAGGACTCCTGAAAGTGGAAGCATGGTATAGAAAGGCAATCAGATAAGGGAAACATTAACATTTAAGCAAGGAAGACAGCTGCCCTCACCCAGAAGCTACAAGAATTTAAATCAGGTTTGTATGGGTCATTTTATATGCTCTCAGCCCAAAGGTTTTAGTAATGTTTGACCCCCATTTGTTCATGTGGAAAACTTCTATATTTGATGTATAAAGTTTTCCAGAGAAAGCAGTTTCAATTTTAAGGATTTTTTCCAGTTGCTTCTGAATCCTTCAAGTTTATTTTTTCTACAGTCTAATGTGCTCAAAATGGCTGCATGTATCTAGAATCCTTATTACATGCTGCACGTACACGTGGCCTTGACCATACATTACACTGTGCAACCATTTCCATTCAGCGGTATGCCTCCACCCTCTTGCAACTTCACAACAACAACAACAATAAAGATTACTGAAATCTCCTGCTTTCTTCCTTGTTCTGAGAGAATACACTGAAACATGACTACGACATTTCCAGAGAGAAAGAAAATAGCAAGTCCCAGTACCAAAGAACAACAACAGTAACAACAACAACATCTTGTCACAGTGTCAAGGTGGCTTGTGCCTCTTCTGGGGAAAAAAAAAATCAAACAATAAAGCCAAAAGCTGAATTCTGTTCCTCTGAAAGTAGGAAATAACACACATATACATATTCATAGATATATGGAGAGACTATCTTGCACAAGCTTACCCCACTAATTGGGTAAACTGCTTAACTAATGAAAACTAAGTATGTATGGCAATGGAGAAAGCGAAGCTGCTAATTCTTATTCTCTCAGACGTTCTTATTCTTTCAGACATTCAAAGCTAAATCCTTTTAAATAGCTGCTCTTCTCTGTGTCAGTCTGGCACTGCTGACGTACGGACCCTTCCTGTACACCGCACGGTAAGGGCCCACGGCACGAAGGAGTCACGCAGATGGCAGTGGGGTTCATGTTAAGCCCTGCTGCAGGGAATGCCAAGAGAGACCTCGCCAGGGCATGCGGGCAGGCAATGTGCCGTGGAGAGGATGGGATACTTCGCTCTACCAGTTCCCATTTGATAGTGAGCTTCTTGGGTCAACACCAGTTGTTACAGCCCCCAGAGCTGCTGTAGTTACAACAGCAAGAAGCTGCAGAGAATTTGTCCCTTGTATTAAGGGGTTCACACATTCTCAAGGTTCTGTTTCTTAGAGCTGCGACATAACTGGCATCACTGCCTTGAATACTGTGGAAATGCCTTCAAAATAAAGGACAGAACACAACAGTTGTTCAGAGAAAAAAATGAATTCTGCCTTTCAGTTATTTTGATTATTTTTCCTGGAACTTTTATTTGCTTTGTAAACAGCGCTGTCTCAATAATCTGTAATTACTGCACACATACTTGTTCCTGTAACCTCTGGTCCGCACACTGTGTGTGTATATACCATTGCATTTAGTTACTCAACTATTCTGCCTGCTCTTTAGGCCATGATTATTTAAAGCGGTTGAGCTAACCCCCAGCCCTGCAGTAATTCTGAGACTAAACGGAACATTAATGTGTGTTCTAGGAAACACACTGCTGTGACCTCACCATGAGATATATAGTACCATGCTTGAGTGCGCAGATAAAACCATTATTTAAAATAACAATTATTTCTTCTTTCACCATTTTTCTAACGCTGCCAAAATTTTCTCTACTAGCTCAAAATCACGAACAAATTATTCTTCATATTCTACCTCAAAAGTTTGGTTTTCAGCAGCTTATATATACCAAGTGAAGGAAAAGATTTTAGGATTATAGGCTTACTATAGTGCAGCAAAAACTTACATTCTACAAATGTACTGAAGTCATGAAATATTCATCAATAAAACAAAAAGGAGTTAATATTTGAAGCAAGCTTAGACATTTACAATCAAAAGCCAGGATGACATAGATGATAAAGAAAATGTTACCTTCTGGGGTGAAGAAAAGAAGATAGTAATACACATTACTGTGCTACTTCATGAACATCTGGCAGTCTGTCACTTAATAGACAACAACATCTTCTCTAAACAGAAGAGACTTGAATTCATCAGGGATTCCTGTAGTACAGTATGTGCTTAACTTAAGTACCTGCTTTCTGTGATTTCCATAGATTACCATATTCATGACACTGTGGAGTGAAAGCATTCTTCTCACTCTCTAACCAGAACATGCAAAAGAAATTAAAACATTGGCAGGCACTTTGTCTCCAGTTTGTTGGACATGTGAGGAAAGGACTTTCCACCCATTTATGCAGATGAAATTCTGTCAGCTAAGCAGCAGCATAACAAAGACGTCAGCAGAATGGCTATTAACAAATATCTGACAGGCAAGCAAATACACCTGCACTCAAATGCATCTAGGAAACATGGATCCATATCAGTTGAGCCTTAGTATTGGAAAAAACTTCGTGCAAACAAGATTTTGTACTTTTACTAGTACAGAAGTAAAAATACATCAGTCCATTATTCACATTTTCATGTGTATCTATATACCATAGTGTGTATATATCCATATATTCAGCTTCTGTGCTTATCATATCAATGTTGTAAACTACCTGATCATATGAAAAAATGTCATTGCTAGATACTTTTACCCACCTTCTCCTCCAAGCTGGGTCATAACTAAGCTTTTCAGAACAACCCTAAAATCATCTGTTTCTTTGGATTTAACCGTCCTCTTCTGGGGCTACATGTACTGAGGAGATTGAACTCTAGCAGTACCTAATGACTGTCTGTTTTCTAGGTCCTTTCAAAGAAGTTTCAGAGGTGCTAGCTAGACTATTAAAAGGGAAAAGAAATCTTTTCTTACAACTATGAGAAACATGAATATCCTTGCTATGGCTACATTAGTGCTTACCAACCGACCTGTCAATCATAGATGCTGCTGACCCAGTAAGGTGAGCAGAGCTGTATTAAGCTGAATTTGCTAATTCCACTTGTGCTAAATGAGCTAGGTCAGCTACTAGGAGCAGCCTAGCCCTGTTTCTAGAACTGGGAAGCCCCATGAAGTTGCACTTAAACTGTCTACATTACCCATGTGAACCTGTTCAAAAGCTCCTTGAGCAACTAGACACTACCACGCAGTCTGAGGGCAAATACACCCTGTGGACAGAACAAGGCGAAATGCGTGCGATCTACATCTTCCTTAGCTCTCCCACACTCCCTTCCAAAATCTTCCTGGTGGAAATACAGCTCTAGACACCCTTCAGTACTTAGACATAGAAAGTCTATGTACGTACCATGGCTGTAAAGAAAATATACAGTCTAATCAGTCATGTTCATCAAATTTGTGCTCTCAGGGGAAAGGGAGACCAGACAGAGAGGGCAACCAGAAACCACCTCTTCCAGCCTCTGGAAGAAACCAAGATTTTGGAAGCCACTCTATGAGGCTTTGAATACATTCAGTAAAATAACCACTGCTGCCATTGTGTGCTAAGAAAAGTGCATTTTCACCATTGCTATATGTGTTTTACCTGCAAATTACCATTAAATACTTTTTGCTAAGAGATAAACCTTGCACAAGTGGTAAGAGTATACACTTTTTCAACCTCCTGGAACCTTTGCAAATTTTTGTTTTGTTTTCGTTTTCATTTTTGTTTATCCTGTCTTTTTATTTTGATGTATTTTTTTGCATGGAAGCTCCAGATTTATTACTGACTTGCCTACACTGTAAACAGTACATGATTTCAATATATCTAGAAATAAACCCTGCTTTCCTCTGGTAGATTACACATCACATAACTATACATATATTATTGCACTAACAGATTACTTAAAAGCAAACCACTGCTAATAATTCCTAAGCAAACCTTCTTCCACTTCAGATTCATTGTAATCCATCTCTTAAGGCAGATGAACAACAGTACTTATCCTCCTTCTGCACAGACTACAATGCTTTCCCTCATTCATCTCTCACACACAGTAATCCTTCCATCTCTACTTCACACAATCCTAATTTAAATGTAAAGTATTCAGTGCAGATAAATGAGCTCCAGTCAGCTCTTGCAGTTATGACCAAGGAGCCTACCATTGCCTTTTAGAGTCTTCAAACTCAATAATACAACGATTTTTATCATCACCTCAATAATCTAAACTCACTACATTTCATGCTAAAGAGTCATAATACAAATAATTCCGGCATTAATAGTGCTTCCACTCCTAGACAGTCAAAACTCCTACTTCAGCTGGTGAGAGGTAGGATGAGAAAATGCTGAATGCTCTCCTGTGAAGAGTTTGGGTATTCTGGTTTGATTAAGGCCTTCCAATGGCTTTGAAAATATGACATTAACACATAACATATGTCATTGAAAAAAATTATCAGAATATAGCCAGATGGTAAAATTGGAATGGTCCACTGACAAAGCGATGATGAAGAATTTTGATCTTTTGAAGTTATTAAAACTTTTAAACAGATCTGAAAAGAGTAATTGCTAAACTACTGAAAATGAGTATTATATCAAACTTATCTTATGAATAAGATCGCCCTCCACAACTACCTGAAAGGAGGTTGTAGCGAGGTGGGGGTTGGTCTCTTCTCCCCAGTAACCAGCGATAGGACAAGAGGAAACGGTCTCAAGTTGTGCCAGGGGAGGTTCAGGCTTGACATTAGAAAGAACTTCTTCACTGTTAGAGTCGTTAAGCATTGGAATGGGCTCCCCAGGGAGGTGGTGGAGTCACCATCCCTGGAGGTGTTCAAAAAACGTTTAGATGTGGCGCTTCAAGACATGGTTTAGTGGGCATGGTGGCATCAGGTATACGGTGGACTTGATCTTTGAGGTCTCTTCCAACCATAATGATTCTATGATTCTATAAAATAGCAATAACGCATTACAAAAGTGCTACCTTCTCTAAACTGATATAAATGCTTCCTATATCACCATCAAGCAGTGAGGAGATGTCAATGCGTAGCTACCAAAGTAACAGATGCTATATAAAAGCCTAATGTAGACAAACAGAAAAGTGCTCATTAGAATCAACTTTCCAAGTCCCCCACAGTGCCTCTCTTGCATATTTATCTGTCTTTATAACAGCTAAAGTATAATATCTAAAGTAACATTATATTCTGAAAATGACATTACAATGGTCATATATTCTAAAACGGTAATTTGATTAGATTTTCACTCAAGTCAATCACAGCAACAATTTGATTTTTAAAAATCTAACGTGCATATCATTAGAAATACAGATCACAGGCATACACCACTGAATTTTTAAAAACTACCTTGTTTTAAATGACTATAATACCTTTAAAATTAGTTCTGATCATCTTGTTACTACAAGACTTCGTTGATTTGTATGCACAGCTAGGCTTGCAAGTATATGTATTCAGCTTGCCCTCTGCTATTAAATATAACCACAATCACATATTGCTTCAACAGGCCATCCACATTTTCACTGGGTATGTGATCCTTACAGATAAACAATGGAGATACATAAACCTTTCCTTACGTATCACTTTGCACTGTGTAGTCAATGGGCTATTTTGCAGGTCAAAAGGATTGTCATGGCACAACAAACTATATAATTTATACTTGTAGAGAAACCCCTGTCCTGATTCTACAAGCCTTTAAGCGTGGCTGACCTTTAAACATGCAAGTAGTTACACTGATGAGGTTAAGCCCCTGTGCAGCAACTGGGGGAACTGGGACCATGTCTCACTGGCAGACCACAACCAATCCACTCTTCTTGGACATGCACACATGGTTCCACCTGACTTCATCACAGGAGTTAAAGGTGCCCAATGAAAGACAAAATGGATCGTACAGTGTAAATCTCTTTTGCGTTTGAAAAAACTGTCATATCTTCAGCTGTTCTCCACCCAGATAGTTCCAGATAAAACACCTCTTCAGGGATGACTGATCACACAAGTCCTATGAAGCTTCACTACTCAAAAACCTGCAATATTTAAAAATCTTATCTTCATTTAAATTGTAAAAACAAAATTATTTTTATTTCTTGACACAATTCATCTTGTTAAAGTTATGCCAGATATTTATAGTGATTCAATCAAAAAAAATAATCTATAGCCGTTTTGACCATAAGACAGAAAGGGAAACAAAATTTTCTACTTAGCACAGCTTCTCTACATTAATGCTGTCTACAACAGCGCTGCTGCTATAAAGGTCACAGATGACATAATTTATATTATTATAGATTATCCATGACGTCTGTCTGCCTGAATTTTTTTTCTCCATATTTTATAGAGGTGCTGTGTATTCTGATGGATAAAGCTTCTAGGAGAGCTTCAGCCTGAGCAGATTACAAAGGCAGGAGCAGTCACCACAGAGAAGAGATTTGCTGCTTCTCCTCAGGAAGGCTGGGACCATTTCCTGCCTCTGGAGAAGATGCAGTGAGTGGTCCTGCACAAGCAGTAAGTCTGTTCCCAAATATCCACTCTTTCTGTGTGCAGACCACTTCGACGAGCCGTGACACCATAGCATGACACCAACTGCTTCCTATCAGGTGTGCACCTGGAACCGGCCAGGCAGGGAGACAAGGCAGGGTAGCAAAATGCAGCTTAGCTACATGGGCTTCATGGATAACTGTGGCACAAAGCAAGCTCAGAGCTGTGAAGTATTTAAGCAGCACTTGATTTTGCTGGAGATAGAGCAGTGTTGCCCTCCCATGCCCCACGGCTGCTGGAAATGCTCGGTGTGGAGCTGGAGTGCCCACTGACCAGGCAGGGGGAAGGAGAAGGGGCAAGGCTGTGACACGGAGCAGTAGAGTGATGAACAGCAGGGCTCTCCTGGGCAGCAGCAGCACCCCCTCAAATGCCCCACTTTCCTCGTGCCACCTGAAGCTGCTGCCTGCTCTGACAGTAACTTGACTGATGGAGTGGCTCGTGCCTCTCAGCCACTGTTTCAGGCTACCTGCAGGCTTAGACAAACATTTTTCTGTGCTCAGACCTCAGAAGTGAGAGAGTGCACCTCACTCCAGCCTTTAATCCTTCTTCCAGATGGATTATTTTCTTTCAAACACTTTTCTGAAGCAGAGTTCTCTGAATTTCCTACACATATATGTGTTTATGCATGAATAAGCAAGCTCATCGTGGTGACATCCCTCAGTTATATTCAGCTAAGATGGCACTATTAACCACAAATATAACTGCTCTCCATCCTTAACTTGGGAAACAGTGCATACAAAACTTAGTAATTATTACTGAAAAAAAAAAATAATTCCAACTCAACTTTCTTGGCAACTTGGGTTAGGAGGATTACTCTGTCCATACTGCCCAAAACAGACCTTGCAAGCAGCCTAAGGCCTGGGTGGGCATTTTCTACAAAGAAATTGCCTGTGACACAGCTGATGCAGTGGTGTGGCGTTTAACAAGCCAGCTACAAAGTTTGTCAATGGCATGTTCATCAGTTTGTGTTCTTCTGTCCCACTGACCAAGTCCTGGTGAAAAAAGTGCCTCCTTACCCATATCCTTGCCTCCTCCTCACACAACACAGACATTTGGGGTGAGACTAACAAATACATTCACCCACTCGTGCTTTAGACAAATTACAGGGTCTCTTCAAAGTGGATGGTTTGCACTCAAGTTCATGATTTATCTTGAGGAAAAGGTTTGATCTTGGCAGAGTCCTGGGTCATATTTCTCAGTGGTTGTTAGCCTGCTGATCATAGTATTGCCCTTTGATTTCTTTTCTTTTTGTTATTCCTTTGCTGATTGCCCATCATAATGCTTCCTGAGGCAGCAGACACTGAGGTATACATGTGTCCTGACATTAGTACGGCACCAGGCTACTGTAAGTGCTTTTTTGCAAAAGCCATTTTTCCACTGGAGGATGTCTTCTTCTTTGCTTTTTATAAAAAAATCGCAATTTCAGTTCTTGACTCAGTTTTGCCATTTGACTTGCTGCACGGCAACGGTAGTGATGAGAAGTGGACTAGATTTTTATTCCCAGGTTATTTGCATAAGTGAACAAGAAACAGCCCAGGATCCACTGTCTCCAAATGCAGTTTGGTAGTGGGGCTGTCAGAGTGCCTGATCCTGATCACAGCATCTGCAGCAATCGCTGCAAAATTACTATCAAGCCACAGAAGTCTGACTAATACAGCAAAGCTTAGGTTCTGAGATTCGTTGTTCAAAATCAAGTCCTCTGCTCTACTTTTCCTCAAAGTCTATTAAGAATGCAATGAGTTTTTATATCTCTCGTTTCTGTTAGGCCTATGTTTCTTCAGGGGTAATGTAACTACCTGCACAGTTCGATGCTCCCCAGTACACAGTCATCCCTTTAAATGGAGAATTCTGTCCTAGAATAGCTTTGACAAACGCACAACATTTCTACTCAGTGATCTGGGCGCTGTAACTTGAACACGTATTGTACAGTTCCACTTACCCGTGGGGTTGCAGTAGTCCAGGAGGTGACAGGACTTCTCCCCGCTCATATGGCAAATGTGAAAGATCAATGGGCATGAGCTGACACTGTATTTTTGTCTTGTCCAAACACTCCTTTGAGGTTCTTATGTAGCCCCTGCCTCAAACTGACAAATATCCAGCTTAAATAATACTTACGTTGAATCTCCTAATTTTCTCTCTTTCTGTTATTTTGAGAATCTGACATTCTTGTTCAGATGTGGGGTTTTTGTGTACAGCAGCCTGGATAAGAAGTCAGGAATGTACATCTCCATCCCTTTCCAGATGTAGAGCAATGCACATCACTGCAGGTTTAGCAGCATTCTCTTGTGGTTATTGAGGGGGTGCTAGTTCTGGTTTTACAAAACGCTTTCTAGTAATTGATGGTCACTTTATATTTGTATAGTTTCCTGCCCTTAAAATATTAAGACTGAAGTTTTCACTTGCACATGTTACTCCAGTATGTCTCAGCTGGGCTGCTCCTACACTCTGTCAGTGGATGTAGAAGCCTTTTTGGAGGAGCTGTGTTCTATGTACATCTCATGCAAACAGTAGTGCCTCCCCTGCCCAGCCTTGTGCGACAAAATGGTCTTGGCATTTACATGCAGCAACACTGCACTGTGGGATATTTTGTACAGCTCCTTTATATATGAGAAGACTCCAGCGAACTACGGTAGTTGTATTGATATCATGGTTGTGTTTAGTAATCACCTCAGGAGACTGTACAGATCTGAAAAGCAGGGAAAAGTATTGTGAGATGGTTTATGAATCCCACTAATCTTCAAACTGACTTACCCATTTTCAGGTGTGGGTCTATCCTGCATGGTTTTTACTTTTTAGGAGCTGGGTAATAGCCTTTGGGAGGTCAGCAATTATCCCAGTGCTCCAGGAGTCAAATGCAATTTCATCTCATTTTATTTCATTTTAGATTTATTGCCTTGGTCATTTCAAGCAGATAGATGAGAATGTAATCATGATCAGCTACAGCTTTGGCTGTTCTGTTTCTGCATCTATACAGCTATGGCAGCGATCCCAGCCAGCCCCATTAGTTCTTCTTGCTGATAGTGTTGGCATTCTTCTACCACTGGTTTGATCTCAAATTGCATTTTCTTCCACGTGTATATGCCCTAATGGATGCTCAAAAGGTATTGAGGCAGTTGCTTTCTTTAATTCTCATATCTAATACATTTGCAAATATATGAGTATTGCATCAGAAACTGAAACTACTTCTACTTTTTTAAGATGGAAAGCATATTACCACCTGCAGGTCTGCATAATGCCTTGTTAAATTGCTAAAAGACTGTGCATATGTACAGCTTCCCATTTTTTGTACAGCTGGCTTGCTGCCTATCTGACCTGTGGTTCTGGAAAACCTCAGCAATGAGTCTTACGCTCCTTACTTTCACTTGCCTTACTGCTTTTTCTCTGAGTGCAGAGGACATTCTATTAAGCAAGTGTTCTCCTGACTGCATCGCTGTATCCAGTTTCAGCTCTTGTCTGCCTAGAAGACATCCCAGACCTTTAAAACACCATCTAGATACTTTGCTACAGGGGTCTTACAGCTTACTACCTATTTGAGCTAAGATTTCTGACTTTTTGTATGTAGCTTTTATGAAGTGTTTGCCCCAGTTTAGTCACATGCTTCATTCATTCACTTGACTTAATTGAAAGCAGAGTATTTTTGTGTTATCTATATTTCCTGGTATTTTCATTCATTCAACTTTTCTTGGTAATTTACATTGTCCTGGTGGTATTTTGATTGTTCTGTTGTGTAATATCATGCTGTACGTTTTTGTCAGCAGTTTTAGATTCTCACAAAATGCCAACAAAGTTTCTGTTATCTAGCATTTACTGATGTTTAACTGTCCAGCTGGCATTCAAATTCTTCTCTGCTTTTGTGCTGCTGCTCTTAGTTTAAAGTTCATGCTTGTGCAAATGGCACCAAAAGTTTATTTTTGCTCTTCTGTAGTGCAACAAAGCCAGATATGTGCAAAACTATATTTTCTGAGTCAGTCTGTTTTCCTGATGTAGTACATTTTTTTTTTTTGCTATTGTAAGCAAGCTTCGGCAAAATAATTTTCTTGCCAATGCAAAGAATCCCATATGCAAGACAATTACCAGTAGATTTTTCTTGTCTGCTTTGTGCTAATGCATTTATGTTTGTACAAAATTTTTCCTTGTCTATACAAACATTTTCTTTTCTGAGTGGTTAATGGCTTCTGTCTCTGCTCCACTGATGGTCAGCCTCAGCTTGCTCACTAATTGTGCACATTAGCTCTGCATTGCTGTAATCCTGCTGCATGAGCTCTCCAGGTGCAGGTGCATTAGTGGTTTAGTTTAGATCAGGAGTACACCTTTGAAGTGGATCTCCTGATTATCCCCACATACTGCACTTTGGTTCTTATGGCAGAGCAGTCTCACAGAGCTCAAACTGGATTTTATTTTGGATGAAGTGAAACCTGAATGTGTGCTCCAGGACTGCATCTAAAATGAGTTCCAGCTGCTGATGGACGTTTAGCCCATGAGACCAGACTAGAGCTAGAACACAGTAAAAAATCCTGGAATGTATATTGTGTGGACATCAGTCTGCAGCATCAACCATTTCATTCTGTAGCTCCACTCCTATTTGGCCTATTTATCTGCACTAGTTCTTAATGTAAACATAGCTTCTGAGTGCTCTGATCTGAATCATTGCAACTTTGTCCCACCTACAAACTGAATTCCTCCATTAGGATGCAATGAACTCATGGGTTAGCTGTTTTATAACATTTGGAAAGACTATCATTTTTTCAGACTGTCCATACTTGGATAATGCATATATACACATATATATTAGTCACACATTTATATTATACTACATTACATTCTGTTATATTTTAGACAGAAGATATTTCTGGAGATTTTCTAAAAATTCTCACTGGTTTTCTTGATTTTGGAGCCTCAGGCTGTAAGAGTTCTTTTTCCCAGTGCAATTTTCACTAACATCCAGTATAGCTCAGTTTTATGTCCATCCGTCCATCTTTCATGCCCACTCACGTACTACCATAATCATTGCTTTCTCTTTTGTTTTTTCTTTTTGAGTCTTTTGCACAACATTCAGTCTATATCCACAATAGTAAATCAGTGTCTGGGAATGTTCCTGGGCACAAGGATGTTGTCATCTACCCTAACCAAGCGTTACATTTCTTGCCTGCTTTTGGCCTGTGCTGACTATCAGTGTCCCAGGCAATTCTTGGAGAGACTCCGGAAGTCGGCATGCTCCCGGAGCCATTCCCAGCAGGCAGCCTGCCTGCAGCCAACCTGCTTTGGAGACTAACAGCTTCTGATCATCAGCACAGGTTGCTCAGTGCCAGCTGGCCTAAGCACCTAGGAATATTCCTCGGCACATTTAATTTGAAAGTACAGACACATCTATCCTTCCTGAAGCTAGGTGCCTATAGGAATCTAGTCACTTCTGATGTCAGTGCCTAGGCAGAATGAAGTAAAACAGTGTAACATCCAACTAGATTCAATAAACGCTATTCTCTGCCATCAGGGACTTTCTGGAACTAGAGTTACAAAGCTCAATGCATAACCACAAAAAGTATGTCCTAGTGTGGAATTATTTATCACAGATATCACTGCATTTTTTTAATATTTAAGGACATCTCTTTTATCTTTTTTGCAAAAATAGGAGGAGTACAAATACAGCTTTAAAAAGTCAAGAAAATAAACAATGTTCCAGCATGAGCCAAAGTATGAGCTGTAGCTTCAAGCTAATCTTAAAGCAAGTTCCTGCACCAGGTGTGTCCTTAAAATAAATGATTTCTCCCTTCTACAGCTACTTTACACCACACAGGATTCCTTTCACACTCTGCAAAATGCTGCTGTAGTCTTAATTAGGAAGCAAAGCAACTTCAGGATGCTATAAAGTTTTTTTTCAACACTTTAACTGGTATCAGTGACACTGATACTGACAGTGGTAGAGACAGATCACAAAA
Organism: Cariama cristata; assembly: GCF_000690535.1. Taxonomy (NCBI): domain Eukaryota; kingdom Metazoa; phylum Chordata; class Aves; order Cariamiformes; family Cariamidae; genus Cariama; species Cariama cristata. The sequence goes on from NW_009607750.1 coordinate 17,882, forward strand.
TCATAATATTCTGATTTAACTCTCCTTTCTAAGTGAAATAACAGTTAAAAAAAGTTAGTGTTGATGATTACTTCCACAGGAACTCATCTTATTTAGTCTAATTTGTTTAATTTAATAAATTGTTTAATCTAATAAATTGTTTTTTCCTTAGGTAAACTTTGCTTCAAAGACTTTAAACATTTCCCCAACAGAAATGAGGGTGTCCACTGACTCCTCTTCATAACAATGAAACTAATCTGAGATATGCCTAATACTTGGCAGGCCCTAATGACACTACTGGGAGTACGGATCATATCTGAAGACTGGCCCAGACACCTAGCTCCTCTCTTCAAGAATGAGAAATACCTTGAGAATTCTGGTTATAATGTCTTACTTTTTTCTGAAAATAATACAAATTGCATATGCACAGAATCAGTCTGGGCAACAGAACTGGGAACTAATTTTCATTTCCTTTCAGTATTTAATTAGGTTTCTTGAGCCTGCCTCTCAGTGTCTCTGTTTCTGTTCCAGAAAACAAAAGAAATGAGATAAAATGGGCACTTGTTTCATATTGTTGTCTTCCCTTGCAAAGCTTTTATGCCACCTTCATCATTAAAATATCCCAGCAGTGTCTGTTAACTAATGAACTCCACCTATCTTGCATGGCTCACCTGCTCTCATTCTCATTCTTTGTGTACGGGACAGGCTGCTTTGTTTTGGTAAGATTTTAGTAATTTCTTTCCCGTAAAAACAAAAGCAAGCAGCAGCATACATGCACTTCTGCACAGAGAAGGCAAAGTTGGAAAAGTGCCTTTTACTCCCAGGGTGAAGGGCAAAGGCACTAACTGAGTTGGGTCCTGCAGGAGCTTGTTCCAGAGTTGTGGATGTGTCCCTAAGCCAACTCACTCACCTTACACAGTGGTATTATAAAAAGAGCATTGCTGAAAATAAAGCAAGCACAATGAGTGAATGGAGTCATGGAGCATAGTCTTCCCCTGGGGTTTAAGCTAGCAAGTAAGATACAAAGGATCTTTGGTACTCAAGAAAAGAGCCAAGAACTGGTTTGCTATTCTGCGCCGGGATGGCCCATTTACGGCTTCCACGCCACCAACACTCCTCATCTCCAGCACATGCAGGGAGCCAGGGAAAAGAAAGAAAAATAAAAAGTGGAGGCCATACAGGAGGTTAGTGTTTCATCTGAGATGGAAGGTGGATCTTTCCTTCAATGTATGCTGAACCTTACTGATGAACGGCTGGGTTGGAAAATGCTGGGAATCCAGCCTAGAAAATGGAGGAAGGATGGCCTGGTGTGCTCGCCGCCACTTCGGTTTCTAAGCAGACATGCTGCAGCATTTTCTGCAAGCTGAAGTTTTCCAGAAGATAATTACAACTGCTGCTACTTCATACTTTCCTTTCTTTTACCTCTTAGTAGAAAGTAAAACACAGTAATAATAAATCCTTCTATATAAATGCAAAGCAGAGTTAAAAATGAAATTGATGTTGCAATTTTAATTTACCACTTTCATTGTTGTTAATTTATACGCAAGCAGTGTGCCATAAATTTCCCCTGGAAACTAGTCTAATTCCTTTCAAGCATTCCCCATGAAAACCAACTACAGACACTCTGAGTTTCATGCCGTATTCTTTCTACATCTTAAAAGACTTCTTATTTTTTGTAAGTTGGGGAAAATAACACCCCTGGAGCGAGGCAAAGCAAAACAGGTCTCAAACTTTATCTGAGGTTTCTGATTGCTGTGGTAAGTAAGGGGTGAAGAATAATTTAAGATACCATCAGCTATAATAGATCACAGTAAAATTTACAGTAGCCTTTTTTAAAGTCTTACTGCTCTTGGATATATAAAAGCCATCAGGGGTGCAAACAAAGTTGAACTTTTTGGCTATGCTCACTTTACAACTCGCAGCTTGGTTCCAGCACAAATCACTAAGCTACACATTACCTTTCAAAAATTCCTCCAGAACTCAAGCCCAGACGAATACCACAACATAAAATTTTCATCACCAGCCTGCCTCTTTTACAGCGTGTTACACACAGTGGTCAAGACTGGGCCATGAGGGTTACCAGGCTTCAGCACAGCAGGGTTCACGGTTTGGGGCAGGTCATACAGACCACCCCCCAGACCTGGACTCACAGGGCAAGATGGGCAGAAGGCGGAAGGAAGGCCATGGAGGGCGAGCCAGGAAAAGCCACTGTGGAACCATTGTAGGAGAGAAAGCCCTGAAATATTTTGAACTTCTTTGCAATTATTTCTGAGAGACTCTTTCCATGGGAAAAGTTCAAATGCCTAATACTCCAGCTGATTTTGGAAGGGAAAAAAGCCCCACAAATTGGAATGAAAACTTTGAGTTGCAGAGACTTCTGCATGGGAGAATGTAGGTAAGCTATGTTACTCAAGTCAGCAGACTTTCCTACTGTCCATCTTCACCTTCGGGATGACTGTTTGGTACATTATTCACTTCCAAACAGGAAAAAGAGGGTAGCACTACTGAGAGCAATCACGTTGTTTTCTCTGTCGGGTTTCCAGAGAAAGAGGCAACATTTTGGGTTGAAACTGATTTCAGATTATACAAAGTATCTGTAATTTGGTCACGACCATTATTGTACTATTACTTTTATTGTGACACTACTTAATTAGTTAACATTTCCATTTGTCTGAGTAAAAACCTCTATCTCTGAACTAGAAATATTTCTCTAAAACCAAGTAAAACATTTTCAAAAGATAAACATCAGAAATCAGTTTTGTACTGATTGAGCTAAAACTAAGTAGTCTTCAGCAATGTACTGAAATTATTTAAGTGTTTAAGCAAATGTTTACAAGTACTGTTGAAACCAAAATTCCTAATTGTCTCAACTCTAAAGAATAATTCTATCCCTTCATGACTGTAAAAGCCAAGTAGAACCCAAATGCAATAAAATCATCCCAGCCTAATATTTTAATTCTGTTGTTCAATAACTTCTATTTCTTTGCATTATTTTTACTTTATTATACTTCTATAACACCCTCAAATACATCTGTAAAGCTTTACAGCTCTTTTCCAGCAGCATATGGTATGTGTTGTGAAAAGAAGCATGTTTATGAGCTGCAAGACAGGAAGAAAATTAAAGTACCCTTATGGGACTGAGGCAGGGAGAGCTGACTACGGTTATGAGCTAAGATTTTGATGTATTCACTACTACCTATCTAATTCTTGAGTCTCCAAGTTTTCATTGCAATTGCATTATAGAATTATCTTGTGTTGGGTTGATAACAGTGTACAATCTCTCTGTGCTTGAAACTGAAAGCAAGTTATGTTGCGACACAGTCCCTTTCACAGCAGTAACTGAGTATATCTTGGCTAAATGAAAAAAGGTAGCCTTGAATGAATTTAAAATGAATTTTAACTGAACTAACATTTATTCCACTGGAGATGCGGAAGCAAATATTCAGTATACCTAGATACTATTCAAGAACCATTTGTCATATCCTGATCCAATTCCACTCTCTAAATGAACATCAGTCAGTTGGGATAGGATCTAACAGCAGAGGCTTACTTGTCTTTGAGCTAGATGGGCTTAAATGTGGTTGGCCACAGTTCTCTGTTCTGGGTTTCTAAAATGAACTTTCAGGAACAACCTCTGTGGCTGACACTATTTTTGGCAAGAGTGACCACGTGAGGTGGTCACATCAGCTGTGGGATCCAAGCTTTTGGAGTTTTCTAGTCTTTCCTGCACCCCTGACTGCAGCAAGAGGGAATGTTGCTGGAGTTTCAGATCATATCTGCAGAACAGCTGAGAAATAAACATAACAAAACACTTTTTGCACATGCACACACATACACATGGCTGCACATACTCTTTTTTTCTTTCAAAAAGCTTAAAAGCATTGGATGACATTTTGGATGAATGCCTCAATCCCTTCAGTCTGACCTCCTCACCCCTAGGAGCAGTAAGCCTGGTCAGTATTTCACTTAGACTCTGCTCCCTCTGGAGAAGGAATGGTGTCCCTGGTTGAGAGAGCATATGCTTTTGGAAATAGCTTTCTGCATCCTTTTTTGACTATGTGCTTCTGCTCCTCAAGCTTTCAGCGTCTGAACTACACTAAGCTTCTGGGCAGGAAAGGGTTCATCCACCGCAGCACAGAGCTCTAGTGCCATGCTCTAAGTCTGAGACCTGCACAGATGCCTCTGATACCTGTAAGGTCTTAAATCACATCTGGAGGCAAATAAATCCCACTCTGAGTGTGTAATGTTCAACTGTTCCAATGTCTTGATATCTGACATCAATGCTTACAGTCAGTGACTACACTCCTTATGTTGGAGACTTCACACAGGCATCCCCTTCCAAACTATCATTTAGGAACTAGCTGAATAAAGACACAGGTTGGATGGCAAGGAAATGGTTTTTTAAATGGAGGCAGAGAGGCAGACTTTCAAGCTTTTCAGACTCCACATTCATCACTCAAATGTTGTTATAAATACCTTTGCAAACAATTCATACTACATAGACAAAAATATCTCAGTGATAAACAACAGAGAAATAAAGTCCTACAGAAAAATGTAAACACTAAGTTTCTCCTCCATCTGCTTTATCCTGGTAATTAAGTCCAAAATTCAGCAGCAGGCACTGAAGGTCAAAAACCAAACTATGACAAAATTGCTAACAAAATGGCTGCAGTGTGTCAAATGAACAGTAATGACTTTGTTGTAAAGAGAGAGAGGGGAGTTCTGGAGTGTGAGGCATTTCTTAGCCCTGCTCTGTACCACCCAGAACGGCAGCTCCAAGGGACCATGCTCACTCCTTCTGGGTGCTCTTTTATAATTGTTGATTACAAAAGGCACACTCATGCTATAGTCACCAAAAGATTTCTTGTTGCTCCTGCTTTAACGGGTAAGTTTAGAAGTTTCAGAATACCATTTATGCTAATGTAAATGGCATGCAAATTGTTTACAGCTTAGTGCAAGTGATACATTTCTGGTAAAAGAGAAAACATAGATATATTTGTGCTTATAGAGCTTTGTGGGTTTACAATGAGCCTTCTGGTTTTCAATTTACAAATGGAAATTTTTGAAATGGACATTTCAAAATGTCAGGAGTGCTCAGCATTTGAAAGGAGGCTCAGTAAAGACAGTGAAAAACTGCTGAAGAGTCTGGATTAGACTTTTGGTCTGGAATTGGGAAAGATACCGTTTGGCATATACTTAATATTTTAAATGAGAGCACAACTATTCAGAAAATAGTAAGTAACAATTAGCATCTAGAATATAATGCTCTATGCTGTAATGATGGGTAGTATAAATAAATAAAATTATAGTCTGTAGGTTCTAGAATTCAACTACTTTAAACTCAACTGCAAGGTGTTGTCCTGAATGGTCTAAAAAAATACACTATTTCAGAGATACACTTCTGGGTTTCTCATGAATCCAGACATACTGTATAAAACAACAAGGTATTTTATAGCTTTTATGTATAAATAAATCAGCAACTTGGAAGAAATACGACATAGTAATAGAAAAAAATGCATTAATTATTCCAAGTAGTCAAACAGGAAAGAGACAAAATGATAAATGAAAGAACAGATATATGATATGACATATCCTGACCAATATACGGGTTATACAGTGACTCACTTACACTGGATAGTTCCAAATGTGGCAATCAAAAACAGAGCTGTGGCATAAAAAAATAAAAGGCAGCTATTTCATTAAAACTTGTCTGCTGAGTTGAATGAAGGGCAAACAAAGTCTTACCTATGTGAGGATTAGACCCACGTTCTTAATAACAGCTAGGGTAGGTGTTCTTAAACATCAACCATCAGAGTACCCAAGTGCAATCCGCCTGAATGAGATCCCAAGAAATCAATAAAATTCTTGCCAGGCCCCTTCAAACTATTACAGAGCCCCAATGTGCTGCGGAGCAGCAGATTACAGGCTGGCTGTAATTGTTCCCTGGAACAACCCAAACACACTTCCTGAGCCTTAATGAATTCTGTACAGCATGAATAGGTCAGCAAAGTGCAGAAATCTCTTTTCTCAACTCCTACGTGTAGAAATGGTGTGCCCAACAGCTCTGTCCAGTTACTAGGGGCAGTTGCCCTGTGCCAATATATGACTAATGGGCAATGAAACAGAAAGACATTTTTAATCTATTTGTCCATAAAAACTTAGGAAATACTGCTCTGACTGCTGAGGCATCTATGTGGTTGGATCAAAACCATACAAGATTACAGAAAAACCTTCAAGGGTTTTTTATAGTAATAAAAATAAAACAGGTGAGAAAGGACATAATTATGTTCCTTAAGTATAATCTTAATCTTTAAGCAAAAAGAATTTCAATTGCATATTATTAGATACTGTTAGCTCCAGTGGCTTATATTGAGTCACTACTTGAACACTTTGTTAGGATGCAGTGGCTCCCAAGGATAGCCCCTAGTGTGCAGCTGAAATGCTGGAAAGGGCCATAGGCTAGCTTGTGCAAATCAGACGGGAAATGTCTACAAGTCCAGCACATACTCCTGGCAACCCAGAATTTCTCCCAGCAGTACTTTCGTTAGACTTCACGTATTCAAGTTTTAAAAGTCCTCCCTACCTTTAATCTCAGCAACCCAGCACGAAATCTCCATCATTTCTATAAAAACACTTTCTTTCCAATCAGGGTAATTTTTCTCCTGCTTTTCCTGAACACTTCCTTTTTTTTCAAATTCAACTCATCAGTCTTGGTTGAGTTCTCACTGTACATCAAAATCCCCCTCTCTCAATTGATTGAAAACTTCAAATATTTGTAGACCACTAAGTTCTCCACCTCTTAATATTTACATGCATCATTTAGGCAGGACATATGGACACTTCAGAGTTTTAGCTTCCTTAGTCTCTCCCCATAAATCACTCCTAAATTTCTCGGGTATCTGTGCATGTCACTACACTTAGGGCTGTGCTTAAGGGCCAAATCTGTTCCTAAGAGAATTAAGAGATGCTGTAGTCAAAATTCCTCTCAAAACTAGCACAAGAATAACACAAATCTTGGAAAACAGGCTGAAAATGAATACTTAGTCTGCTGTCTATGACCAATACCACAGACTTTGTTTTGCACTTTCCTTGCACAGAGCACTGTGGCCCACAGAGCACCTGGCTATCCAAGTAAATAGCTTGCTTAGATGACAAGTTTAAAGGGACAATGATTCCTTCAGAAGCTAAAAGCCCAAGTCTTTACATCCACATCAGTAAGTATGTCTGTGACTAGTACCATAAACAAAATGGGAACACATAAATAAAAGTAGGTTTTACTAATAATAGCTACCTGTAGATACAGAAGAGACATTTCTGATTGCATAGATGTTTCTAAGCCATCTGGATGTCTGTAGGATACAGCCTGCAACTCTGTAAGACTACATCTCATATAATATCAAGCATTTCACCAGTGCTTAATGAATAAAAAGATGGCTAGAAGTACTGCTTAGAAATACACAATATTGTTAATAAATGACTTCTCTCACTAGGGCTGGATTCTACAGGAAGAATTCCATATCATCAGGTTCTCAGACTAGTAATTATAGCTTACATTTTGAAAGGTACAACCTTGCTTTCACAGATGCAATTTGCATCAAAATCTGCACTTACAAAATCAGGGAGAAGAGTTTTGCACACATAAATTAATTGCTGACACATTTTCTAGTGCTTGAACTGTAGACAATTAGCTATCAATCACTACTGACCAGGGCTTTACTCAGTGGGTACACAAAGAATAAGGCTCCGCAAGTAATACCAATCCTGCGAATACTGCAGTATCCTAAACATCCCCAAACTCCGTGAGTTTCACCTGACAGAGAAAAATCTCTTTGGCAGTAAAAGATAATACAGAATTGAAGGTTGGAGAAAGAGGGGGGAGAAGGAGAGGGAGGGGCAGGCAGAGAAAGACTTATTTGCTCTCAATGAATATGAAAAAGCTGATCTCTGCCATTGAGGAAAATTCTTGCACCAGCAAGTGCTGACTGATTGCGATGAGGAATGCTTTATCACCAAGATCCAGACACCCTTTCATATGGTGATTATTATTCCTGTCATGACCCTCTGGTCATCAAGCCACAGTGTCTTTTGTCACGAAACAACTCTCCAATAAGGAATAATCTAGGAATAAGCCTGTAGCATAATATCTTCTACTTGCTTATACACACAGCGGGAGGATGGAAATCTTCTTCCTATGAGTTATTACCTGCCCTAATCCACTTTGGAAAACAGCAGTATTTCCTTAATTTTGTGAAGCATGCAAACTTATTTTTCACAAACCACATCTACCTTAATAGGTCAGCCCAGAGCTGAAAGCAAATCTAAAAGCTCTCTCAGGTAGTACCAAATAGTCCAACATCACCGTCAAATCCATGGCAGCACAGAAATTGCCAAATATTCCCATTAAAACTTGGTAAGGACATGCAAAGGCTGAATTGTGTGCCAGCTTGCCTCTATGTTTAATTTTATATTATCTTCTATATGGCTGAGGTCTGGCCTAATTCCTGTTGCTATTCTTGGAGCAAAAGCTCTGTCAAACAGGTAAAGCATGTACAAAGCCCCAACAAAAAGCATATACCACCTAGCAAAATTAACTCTGATTTAGTTCCTATACAATAAAACAATGCTAAATTCTTCAGAACAGAGACATTTTATATTAACACCACCATTGTCCATATTAATATTATCTAACTACAAAATTCCGTAGAACTCATTTAACCTTCCACACATTATTTCTCTGACTTTTCTAACTCACTGGAGAAAGGGGTTACCACTCTGCAGTCGCAGACAGTGCGTGCTCTGCTGAAAGCATCTGGGGGAGAAGGGCTGGGAACCCCTGCTCTGGGAGCAGACATGAGAAGCCATGTCTGGCCATGCAGGCCAGTTCTTTTTATGCCTTATCTATCCGTATTGCTTATGTAGATCATCTAACACAAGGCCTGTTTTGAATGGTTTTATCCAACTAGCAAACTAACCCTAAGTAGCAAATACAACAATGCATATACAACTGTACAGAATAAAAAATTAATGGTGTTAGAGAAGGATGATGCACAGAGACATTATGTGTGACACTGGGGAGGAAGTGGGGGTAAGCGCGCATGGTTAATATGAAAAGATGTCAAAAAAAATGAAGCATAATAATAGTGCAATTTATCCTTGCTAAATGTACTGCGCTGTGCTATAATTAAATATGAAAACCTAAATTTATCTCTATGTTCGGCTGTCATTAACTTAACAGGGAGTGCACATGTTCTAATCTAATGGCTGATTTTTTTCTCCATGTGCAGCATATTAAAATGTATATTAGCCTCAAGGTGCATAAACACAAAATAATAGACCAAAGGTTTTGGCCTGTGGAGAAAAAAATCCATGCTCAAAGGCCGTCAAGTAGCTGGTGATGCAGGGGAGACACTCACTTAGCCTCATTAAGCCAAAGCTCTCTTTTGCTTGTCTTTTGTTCTGCATGACAGCAGCCTCTTTGTTGTATAATAATTCATTCCAAGTTCGTTCCAAGCTACCGAAACTGGTGAACTGTGGCCATTTTAATGAGCAGTATTGGTGGTATGCATAATCTGGAAGCCACGTGGACCAGGCAATCACAGAGCACTGCAGCCAGCAAAATGAGATACTGTCGAAATCACAAATTTGTCAAGTTGTTTTTGGACAGGGTATTATAATAAGCACTAAAATATGCATCTTATTACTCTGCATCTGCCAGTCAAAGATCACTGTAATGAATGCATGCTGCAGGGTACGACCAGGCCGTTTCCCTAAGTAAAACAAACTGCAGAGTACAAAAAAAGAATTATGTATTTTTGGCAGTGCCTGGATTTTTTTTTAAAATCCTTTTGCATCAGGAGTTGGATTTTCCTGGCTGGATGTCTGTTGCCAGCAGTGAACGTACTAAAACCGCCACAGCCAAGGAGTTAATGTGAATACATTGTTTCTTAATAGCCACATTTACTGGCTGTGAATATGAAACTTTAAACTCCGTCCTTGAAGCAAATTTAGCATACAGTACATATAAAACCCACAAAGATTAAACTACTTTAAATCCACTTTAATAATCCTAGTTCCTTTTGTTTTATCCGTTTCTACTGCAAATAGCTTCACTGTTAGGGAAGATACATTTTATGTAAGAACCTGCAGTCTCAGTAAGAAACAGCACTGTAGATAATCACAACATAAACTTCCATAATAGACCAGTTAGGAAAAAAAAATAATGTTAGAGAGGTCCTTTTTTCTACAAATTGGTCAGGCTCACAATTACTTTCAGCTTGCAAACGCCGGGAGGTTCACCACCAGCAGCAAACCTGGTAAGTCTGACTGGTGCAGTGGGGTGCAGAGGTCTGCTCTGCTGGCGCTCCCTGAAACGCTACTGGTGATGCTCCACAGAAGGATCCTCAGGCTCCCACCTGGAGCGATGCCTCTGGAGACCTTTCAGCATGTCGGGGAGGAGGTGAAAGACTGAGAGGAGGAAGCAGGAGGAAAGGACTTACTTCCTCATCTGCCTGCAGATGCTGGATCAGATACATTTTGGCAGAGCCTTATTTTCAGTCAACTCAACAAGCATATGTGCAACAGTCCCTGAATGTGCTCATGCACAGTTCCCATACTATCCTAAACCAAGAGGTTTCTGTATTTCAAGTGCAAGCCTTAGCTAATGGGAAAAAGGATCAAACAGCCTAAAATTACACACACACACACACCCCCCCTAACTCTTCTTCAGAACTTGTGATGGCAATATGGGAAAAAGGGTTTCTTCATCAATGTTAATTTTTTATTGCAATCTCTATACCACCATCTGATGAGATGGTCTGTATTTCTGGACATGGCCACAAATACTGTTTGTTCTGTCTTCTTTATGCAGTGCTGGAAACAAGGGGACAGTTCTTTACCATACTGGACAAACTTGCCTTCCTGTACAAGAAGGAGTACTTCTAAAAATGAAGGGTGAAAACTTCTGCTCAGTGAAGGCAGTCATAAGACTTGAAGAATCTGAAGGCATCCAAAACTCGGTGCCTGCATTGCAATAGTGTTCTTGCACGGTTGGCAGTTCACATTTAATGTATTTATTTAATAGAAGAGCTAACTTAATATTTTGTATGAAAACTTGATGATATAGCAAGGTTTTTTTCTCTGCCATACAAAAGGCTATTTAGATTTGCTTGCAATCAAGTTAGAATTTAGCAGGTTTGTACTGTTCAGAAGACTCAGTTTTTAGTACCCACAGATACTTGAAGGAATTGTGTATTTTAGTCTTAATGGGAAGTTCATGCATTGAGAGAACAAAAATCAGCAGCTTGCTAAATTTAAGGTGATGAGAATTTTCACCGAAGTTCATACATTGTACATGTTCAGGATCATTCTCTCTCATCTGTCTGCTGGAAAAAAACACCTTCTATAAATGTGTTTTTATTAGGTATGGTTTTAACATTTTCAATACAGTATAACCTTAATAGTTGAGGAGGATCCACTATGAAAACTAGTTTGTTTTGTGTTTCAGATATTTCTGGAATCGAGATGCTTAAATCACTACTTTTTCTTCTTTTTAATTTTTTAACCTTTAGACATGGTCAAACAAATATCAGCTTTTGCAAAACTTCTGTTGCTGATATGAAACACCCATGTATATTTATCTCTTCCTATAAACACACACCTACCAACCAAATACAGTGCCATAGCTACCCGGCACGTATAGAGGCCACCGTGTTAAGTGTGACTTTTATAGCTGACAGTAGGTGGAAGTTTGTACAGAAAAACACTGTGCCACTTCTGTGACCACTAGCTGACACCAGTGCCTTTCTGGGACATAATCACTTCAACTCTCTGGAGTAAGATCAGTGAGCAACTAATAAAAGACTCCTGTAATAAACAGACAAGGTGACACAGTGACTACACAGAGGAGATCAGATTGCACCTCTGGGGAATACTGTACCTTATCCAGATACCTGGTGAGAATAGAGTTATCTTTATCGCTCCTGGTCATGTATCTTCCTGAGAAATTCAGGAACATTATTTTAAAACATAATTATGTTAATTTTGAATTATAAGGACACTACCTGTGCTCTTCCTCTCTCTTATGCAGCAACCCTAATAACTTTGGGTTGTAAGAGCATGCTCTACATCTTGATAGTCTGCCTGGCTGCATCATGCACTTGATCTCAGTCCTAAATTCATGTTGAGGTAAGTGTGCTTTTACAAAAGTTCTTCCTCAAGGGAGTCAGTGAGAAGGAGTGTGGTGTCATCATTACCTTGCCATTCTCTCATCTCAGTGTCGAGATTTGCAAGCTGAGATTATAGCTGAGACAAGCTGACAAGTTTTATTCCATGCATTTAATGGAAAGGTAACTCAGAGGTGATATTAATGACAGTCATCTCCTTCAAGGCTTCAAATGTCAGGTCTTCCCAGAGAAAAAAAAAAACACAAACAAACAACTAAATAAGCCATCAGAAAAGCAATGAGGAAGGAAGCCCAGAAGACTGGTTTTGTCCACCTTTGTGAGTCTGACGCAGCATCTGTGGCAGGGCTGCCTTTGGAGTGGTTACGGATAAGGCTACAACCACAGGAAAGAATGAATAAAATTGGTGGAGCTATGGAAAACAGTATCACCTGGTGACTGGAAGCCACAACTGAGGTTAACATTTCTAAGCAGGAATCTCACTGCTATTAGAGGCTATGTAATACCACACGTCACATCTTGGACAACGGCAAGTATTGACTCCAGCAGCAACTGCTGTGTTAGCAAAAGGGAAAAAGCCAGCACTATTGAAAAGACAATCAGAAAATATCTACTAGCTGCCTGAAAGATGATAAATTTAGGGTCTATATACCAAAAAATACATTCTGCAACAGTGAAAAACAAAAACAGCACTCAAGTTTCCAAAATATTTTCCAGTGCTATGATGCTTCTCATATGTTAAGGGCTATAAATTATCAGATGAAAGTATTAGTTCCATTAATGCAGAAGCATGAACAGGTACTAATCAACATGATTCTCTTTTTCAGGTAAAAGTTCATATGTTTGCTATTGAACTGTTTATTATATTACACTATTTAGCATAGTATTTTCAGTATTCTTTCTGTTTAGGAAGGAAATTACTGTGATAAACATAACAACTGACAGTGATAACTGTTCAGTTTGTCATTTATCTGGTGACTGCATGGCAAGGTAGCTTCAGTTTGATGTCAGGTATACCATTTAGAAGAAAGTATTTATCTTTTAGTTTTCTCTGGTCATCAAATACTACAATATTTCATGACAAAATTCTACTGTGTCACTCTTCTGTGGCAACACCCTGCATTCAGCATTTGTTTGATGCTGAAACCAGGACAGAAAATGAATTATCAAAAGAATAGTGCACTGTTATATAAAAATATGGACAGTAACATTCAATATTTCACTGTGAATCAAAACAGATACTATTATGAACACACTTAGCTGGGAATAGGGCCAATCCTAACTTTGTAATATATTCAAAACTGGGAGACAATCCATGAATTTGTATACAATTGGAAGGCAAGTAGTTCTTGATGCTGTTGAAAATAATTATTGTCCTCCATTCAATTGTCAATTGCCTGAACTTCTTATTCCCCTGGTTCTATATGAAAATTAATAGGAGTTTTGTAACAAAACGGAGGATGATTCCTTTATATTTTTACATTTACTGCACCAAAATATAACATATCAAAATTAGCATCTGCACTTTGTTTTTAATGCAAAATTTCATCAGTATTTGCTGTTTAGCTTCTCATGGGATCTGACTGAAAAAACTGTATTTCATCTCACAGTAATACCAAGACAAACTTGGACAGCTCCTTATAAGTTTTTAAAACCATGATGCAGGATTTTGGCTGTCACATTTTACTCCATGTATAATATATACATTCCTACACATCACTTTTATTGTTGAGAACATATACATCACATCAACAGGCTATCTTCTCTTTTCCAAACAGAGAGTAAGGACATGCTTTTTAGTGAATTTATTTTAGAAAGAGAATCAGAATTGTGTGTTATGATTTGCTGCCAAGCAAGCTAGATATTTGTGTTTGAATCGAGATGAAACTACAGTACTTAACTAAATTTACTAGGCACAAGTACATGAAATCCAATATTGATAATAATTTATGAAAGTAAGAATACTGATTCTTATAATACTGCAAACTTAGTTTATGATAACATAATTAGTTACACTAATAACACTGCTTAGGCACAGTCTTGCTAATTATGATATTATAAATATTAATGATATCAAGCCTTTGTATTTGATTGCCCCTAGCAGGATCATTTATCATGGTATTTCCTTTTACCCGTGTTGTATTATTTTTCTTCCTTTTCCCTTGAATGTTCATTCCTGGACAAAAAGCCATCCTGAGCTTATGCCTAAAATATATCTATCTACCTTAGCAATGATGCAGCCTGGTTAACTTTATATGTTATTATTTAGTAGCAATGATCCAATGATATAATCCAGTGCTAAGGGCAATCAAATACACAATCAGTTATATTCCGTATGCCTTGTTCCTTTTAAATGTCTAACAGAGTCAGCCACAGAAGATTACATAGGGCTTTGTTTTTCATTCTTTTTCATGTGACCTGTTTCAAGTTAAGATTCCTTTGAATTATTAAATGCTTCCTTAAAGCATCTTTTCACGCTACCTTTTTAAACTTAATTATTGATGTAGTGACAAGCAGAAAAGACTAAGAATTAGAATTTTTTCTTCTTATGCAAAAGGACATGAGAAACATATTTGACAATGGTTGTCTGTTTAGTAAAATACAAAGGTAATACAAAGATAGAACACTGAATGCAGCTTTAAATAAGAATTACAACAAATCTCTGTTACATGAGTTGGAAATGTTGTGTATGTTTCTACAGGTATTAAAGTAAGGAAGTTTAGATATAACCCTTTGAGCCTGGTTTAACTGCTTAACATAAGTAGATGAAAATGAAACTGCTTATATCTTGTTTTATTTTAAGCAGCGTTATTATCCAGAGCTTTAGGAATAGGATTGTCTTTTCTCCTGGAAGGTAATGTTATAATTTTCAGAGCTCCACAGAGAACAACAACTATATAGGAGTCTCTAATCTCCTGCTAAATCCAACTCCAGTCATCAGCAACGATAAGCAGAGATTTGGAGGCGTTTGACACTCCAAATCCTATTCTTTGGTAATTCTTTACTTTTTACAACATTTTCAACAGTGTTATATCAGATTTTTGGAAGGATAATCAATAGGCATGATGTATAACTGAAATCAGTCTTCAAAGTGATCCCTCTAGTAACCAGAAACAAAAGCTCAGCCTCCCTGCTGTGCAGGTATTTTGCTTAGAGCAGTAGGCAGCGGGGCATCAGTAGGAAGCCAGTTACACCTCCCTGCTTCTCAGCATGGATCAGCCGGTGCCCTGGTGCAGGGGTGAGCAGCACTGTGGCAGCTGCTACCCATTGCATCTGGCAAAAATCTCTGAAGATGCTTTTGTAGTAGGGAACTACTACAGCAGAGAGGAAAGGCAGTCCAGAGGTTAGGATTTCAGAGAGACCATAGTTTACATTCCTATTCCACCATAGACTTTCTAGGTTTAAATGATCTTGCAGAATCTATTAAATTATTCAGTGTCACTCTTCCTCACCTGGAACTTCCCTGCCTTGCAGAGGGTTTAGGAGTCAGCACACACGAAAGACCGTGAGATGCTCAGGTATGATGTTGGAAGGGCCACTCCTACCTGATCTAGTATTCCAACTAACAGCTAGTTTGTGACAAGCTGTCTCAGTTGGTCAGGTCAGTGTTAGGGGGCTTTCATGTCTCCTGAATGTTACACCCTGGCTGGAACACCCAGGAACTTCTGGAACAATATTAGGCTCAATCTAAATTGAGTTGAGTTTCATTAAAACAAGCAGTTCCAGAACTTGTTCCAATGCATTCGTAATTTTACATCCTACACTTTTTTTAAAGACATGATGTTATGAATCAAGTGGAGAGATCATATTTATAATAAAAATGTTATCCCATATCAAGACATTTCAAGTCTGTCTTCTTAAGCTGCCTTAAGATATTTGTTAATACTCAGAAGGAAAAAGACTTGGTGAGTAATTGTGACAGCAGCAGTGGTTAACCAAGGAGCAGAAACTGCATACAATGATTACGGAATTGCATTCAAAGCCAAGACACAGTGTCATTATACAGGAATGGTAATGAAACAACATACCTTTCCCATGAGATCAGCAATTCTAGGTACTGGTTTTCCTTTCTGATGGCGCACGGTTGCAGGACTCTGTCCGTCCCAGTCTGCAAGTTCCTCTATGCTTTTAAGGTAAAGAAGAGCTCGCAGTCCAGTGCAGTAGTCATCAATAACAGTGAAATCTTGATTCTGGATTGCACTGCATACCTATGAAATGTTAAGTCAGTTATCAGCAACATCCTGGCAGAGGAGCATATGGAATCAGCAAACTCTCTGGACATACTGATTATCAGACGACCCTTCCTACAACTTCACTGGGAAAGAACTACAAGAATTCAGGATATTAATTGGGTGCTAAACCCTATGTCATGATACCACCACTGCAGTTCAGGAAAAAAAGGACTCAGCAACACTAGTTATGCCTAGATTTCCTAATGGCAGCCCTTAGACCAGACTTGAAGGCCGTTCAGAAGTAAGCTTGCAAGCCCAGCCCCAAGTGTGCCTTCTGAGCCACTGGTGCTGAGCATGCCAAGAACACTGGTAAACCACCAGCTATGCTCAGACCTTTGCCTGCAGACAGACAGTGGTATTCCCAAGCCTGCTCTGTTCAAGAAGCACAGACATATCCAGTTAGGTCCCAGTCAAGCAAATCACAGAACTACAGACTTGCTGAGGTTGCAAAGCATCTTGTCCAACCTCCTAGCTCAGAGAAGGGTCAACTAGAGGAGGCTACCCAAGACCGTATTCAGTCAGGGGTTTGAATATCTCCACAGCAGAGACCACATAACCTCTCCAGGGAACCTGGTCCAGTGTTCAACCTCCCTTGCAGCTTTTTCTCATATTTAAACAGAATTTCCTGTGTTCCAGTTTGTGCCCATTGCCTCTTGTCCTTTCACTGGACACCCCTGAGAAGAATTTGGCTCCAATGGAAGTATCTCAGCAAACAGCACCCATCAAGCTGACCTGTTAGCATGGGTGAGCATTGACAGGCACAGAACAGAGTGGGCCCCTTCTGCTAATCACCATTTGCCATTCAGGGGTACTGGGAGGCCAGGCCACTTTATTTTAGATACTTTAGAAACACAGGTAGCAATATAGCTTTATAAACATATAAAGCAATGATCCTTGACTTGCAGAGCTTAATGTGTAAACATGAAACTGCTGACAGCAGAGAACAGTCTGACCATTTACACGGATTCTTCTGGACCCCTTTGTGGATATCAACTCAGATTTAAACCCACAGAGATCCCCAACCAAACTGACAAGTGAATAAAAAATCCCTGACTCTTCTCTGAACACGCTCTCATTAGCTAAACTCTAATCATCCATCAGTGACGAGGTGCAGGGTTGGTTGAGTACCATTAATTGTCAGTCCCTGGAAATGCTCTGAAATTCCAGATGTGTCAGTGTTTTCAGCCCCCGATTCAGCTTTTGTACTAAAAGCTAGAAAGAATGCTCCTGATAATACCTACACTCAACATACACACATAACGAACACAACAATGAAATAGCCACCACGTGCACAAACACATCCACACTCCTTGGACATGAAAACCCACCTTGGATCATAATGGACACCAACACTTTTAGCAATACAGGAAATATAGATTTGTTTTACACATTTCAGAAATGATAATACAACTTGCAATTCTGACGACAGGTACACATCACATTGTAAAACACCATACACTACAGCTGTAGAAGGAAAAAATAAGGGCAAACTATAAAATAAGCACAAGAACATTTTCTCTGCAGTGCATTTACGTTACCCAAAACCTGTTTCTCTGGAGAAACAGTGTGGGCATTAATTAGATCTGTTACGCCTTCCATAGACTTCAAGACTTTTTTTTTTTTTCCAGAGCAATTATTGAGAACATCATAATAATTTCCTGCAGAGGTTATTTAACTGCAAAACTCAACTGATGCTTATTTAAACCCTTTCGTTCACCAAGGGATTCTCTGTTTTTTTAGTGCACAGGCATACTTTTATTAGCTATTCTTAAAAATACTAAAACTGTAAAAAAATACAGTTAAAAGCCATGTCATGTCACTTGAAACAAGTTCAGGCACTATTGTCAAAATCCTGAAATATTTTGACAGAATGTATACACATGAGATACACTGGAGGATACCTGTAATAACCCTATAAATAAAGAGGCTTTTACTGTTTTCCATCTTGTGGTGGAGTGTTATGAACTGCAATAATATAAAAATGTGCAGAAGATGATATCACACTAAGAGCTAACATCTGATCCCTGTGAGTCTATGTGCAGTCTGCCTTCCCTGGAAAGCCAAGTAGGTTCAAGAACCAAAGGCAAAATGCATTTTTTTTGTAAGAAAAATATAAATCTCTGCACTAAAGAAAAATTTTATCTGAAACGGAAAGACTTAGAAACAGAATTAGCAAGTGGTTTCAGATGAACCTCCTCTTCTGTAGGAGCCTTATGACTATGGTGCCCAATGGTGGAGATAATTAAGGCCCTGCTTTGCTCCTGCTGCTTGCACTGGGAACAGGTACGCTTCCTCTCCCTTGCAAAGCTAAATGTGGAGCCCCCTCTTCTGTTGGTATATTGCTTTATGGCTGTGAAGAGCAGGAAGAGCAGTCCAGCTATGGCCATATTTAAAATGGAACTACCTTTTGGTTGCTACCACCTCATTTGAAGTCTTATTAAACCACCTCAACAGGAGATAAAGGCAAGCAGGGTGCTGCTGTAACAGCTGTTGTCTGTGCCTTGCATGCTGATCGGAGCAGCAACACAAAATTGAACTGCAACCAGCCCTGCCCACTCCGCTCCTCACCTCAGCGTCATGCTTTTATCAACCAAACATAGTAAAATGTGCTTCCCTTTAGACCCTGAAGCAAAAGCCTGAACAAAATTGCAGCTTCACAACTGAGAACATACACATGGTCATATGGTGCCAGACCAGCAGTCTGTATTCTTTGGCCAACAGAAATCACTATGGATGAGTATAAGAAACAGAGCAAGTGTGAATCAGTTGTTCACACGGTTTATTAGCTCAGGTTCTGGCAAGCAGTAGCACTGGGACTTCGCATAGCAGAGATGGCACCTGTTTAATATCCATTGATCCTAAATAATCCAAGTGAATCTGTTTTATGAGTAAATTAACATTCAGCCATTCACTGACCCAGGCTTTCACCTGATACATTTAGGTAGAAAGTAGCTTTTCTTCTTTGGAAGATGAGAGACAGGTCTTGCGAGCAACCTATGGGACAGAACGAGGTCCAGATCACAATGAAGCTGTTAGCTGTCCTGCTGACAAGTGCTGTCCTCCCGTCCTGCTTGTGTTCGTCTCTAGCTTTGGACTAGAACTTAGGCTAGAAGAGAAAGGTGCTACAGTTTTCCTCTTAGAAAGGTAACATATTATTCATATTGTACTAATATACGGGGAGATAATTTTGCACAAGATTGGTTTTACTGCATTGCCTGGCTCTGCCTTGGCAGTAGAACTGCTACAATTTCATTTTTAACATCTGACTTCCTCCCCTTTCCCCCAGATCCAGACTCCAATGATTGCCCCTTACATCCCCAAAGAGACAAGCAGGCCAACATGCTATGTGTGCTTAATTATATCGTGTTTTCAGTATTCTGAAATCTAAAACTCTTCGTAAGTTGCAATTGCAGGTTACAATTCTAATCTATACAGACATGTCTGAGATACTGAAACACACAATACCTGCTTTTCTGCTGGTAAATCAGACATACACCCAATGATCTCATTGGGGAGTGGGGATGTGAAATGAATCACAGGCTAAGGCTCTAAGTAAAACTGTTCTCCAAAATGCAATGATGGGAGAGGCATGCAAAGGTCTCTGCTGATGTCTTGCATAAGAAATGACCTGTCTGCTCTAATACTAAACAAACATAAATACTGAGTCTAACTTTGTCAAACAATCTAGAGCCATTACAAATCTTCCTTGAGGAACTGTAAGTAAATTGTCAGGAGATTATTATTGTCTATAAGGAATTTTACAGGTTACACGATTGTTATTAACCATTCACATCAATCTGAAACTTTCAATTTACATATTTTGAAGAAAAAGTTCATTATTGGTGACAGGTACTACCACATCAGTTATAAAACATTGTAAATACCTTTGCTTTTAGCAGAATCATTACACAACAAAGAGCTGCCAATTTCTGAAGTCTTTACTGAGGCATATCCCCTGCACTGTCTACTGAGAGCTCTGTCTGTGTAAGACCTTTTAGGTTTTGTCCATACTCTGTATTTCTAGCAGCAACGGGAAAAATACCCAGACATTGCATTTTATTTTTGTTTCACTCTCCAGAAAAATGGATGTGGTTGCTGTTCAAACTTTGGCATATCCTGGGGGACGGTGTGGAAGACCTGTGCCACCCGTGCAGAACCTGGAGAAAGTGGCTGAGGCATTTCCAGCCAGATCATCCACTAAAGCAATTCCTGTTCAGTGTTGTCCTTCCATTTTCCCATTGGGGGACGTTGCAAAATATTTTCTGTAACACTAGAAAGAGGAAACAATGTACTCCTCTTCAGGCATTACTCTGTCGACTCTCTCTTACCCCATGACCTTCAGTTTTTACATAAACTCATTATTATATGGTGAAATCCCAGTTGGACAGGTGATGGTGGGGAAGATGATGCCAAAAATGGACCCCAGTCCCCACCTGTATTCTTTCTATTCCATTAATAGCAGGGATTTCAGCAGAGGAGATGCAGATCTAGACATGTTTGTATCAGTTCTTCCCTA